>NC_086251.1:51801266-52101266 GCF_021018805.1 Prinia subflava | reverse complement strand
ATACCTTAAAATTTGCACATAAGCAATTGATAGATGAATTTATGCTTGTACTTAACATAGTTTTAGTCATATACAAAGGAGCCCAATCTGTCATGAATAAAAAAGCTCTTGTCCAAATAGGTACAAGTCATTACAGGTTCTGGCTCAACAGTGAGGCTTTCTCTGTTTCTGAAACAGGCATTCTTAATAAAGTCCATTAAAACTGAAGAACTCACAGTTTGCCAAGCTCTAATGGATCTGGAAGGCAAAAGACCTAAGATGGATTAGCACAGACCCTATGTATCTCAGAATCCTGTTTGCTTCAAGAGTTACATTAAGTTTGTACAAGTCTGTATTGGACATACTGAAAAATCCCAATATTCTGGCTTCACAAGAGTGTAGCATTGTATTGTTTGTTCCCTGACTGCATTGAAAAGGTCATGAAAATCTTTTTGTTGACAATTGAAATAATTTGCCAGCCCTTTAAAGTGTAAGCATTCACATTCAAGTGAGAGAGGCATAAATTCATCTAAAACAAGACAGTGTGAGCAAGATTTATGCATTTTAATCCACATTATCTATGTGATCAGGATAATGTTTGTAATATGCAATGGAATGGCACAGTCCCATAGAAATATGGAAGCATTTCAAAAAGTAATTCCAGTAAAAGCAATTGATTTCTGATGTGTTAAAAGGATCTTCACATCCCCCTGTTATTTGCAAAATTAATGTACTTACTATGTTAATTTGAGAGATTTGCAACACTTCAGCAGCTTTTATGAACTCTGATTTAAATGAGTGTTGGAATTACCAAAGTGGAGACAATAAATTCTAGGCAGTAAGTAAAGTGCCTTGTAATGAGGGACCTAAATGTCTGCTTCAAAAACGCATGGAACTACATTTCAGCTCAAGCTCCTGTTGACCTGTCAGCTATGCATGGCATTTTTAAATGTGCTCTTGTGTTTAAGGGAGATCACTCAGTTTTCTGCTTGTGGGTCTCTTCTCTTTCTCTGCTTGCTGCATTTGACAGTGATGTAAGCAGTCTGAATCCCACCACGCAAAAAGGGGTAAATCACCCTTAGGCTAAAATAAGGAGATGCAAAAAAACCCAAAAAACCACTCTTTCAGATTTATCATTCAGTCATTTCTCTTGTCATTTCCTATGGCAACACATCATTGGGCCACTACAAATATCCACACTGATTATAAAGTCAGACTATAGTCTTTAAACTCACTTAAACTAGTGCTTAGGTTCCTGCATATACAAACTACAAACTCAAAATAGAAATTCTTTGCTTCACAGCTCAGGCTTACCTGTCTGTAAAGACAGTGAAAAATGAGAAGAGCTTCACATACAAGATACTGAAAGAACTTATCTTTACTACTCCAAGCTCATTGACAATGTTGAAATATTACACCTTGCTTTGGATCCTAACCTTTAAAAATTATTTTAGAATTAAAGTTATGGCAAAAAACAAGCAGGTAGAAAGTGAGAATCACGTTTTGTTTGCTTTTCTAGCAGATCTAGCAGATTTGTCACTAACTTTTTTAATAGAACAGCAAACACTAGTAGCATTAGGACAATATAACATGACCTTCTCTACTATTGGATTTTAAAAAGCCCTGAAACAGAACCAACCCAGACTTTACTTAGTGAGAATTGATCTACATCATGGTAGTTTGGTTTCCAGTTCAACAAACAGGAATATATCATATGTTGCTTTGGGTCAATGAAACCCCATGCTCATCCACTGAACACTCAATACCCTGGAAAATTTGCATGCCCTATAGATTCTGTTCATTAGTATGGTTAATTAAAATGATGAGAAATTTCTATTGATCTAATTATGAAACAAATGCATAATTTGGGGTGCATGTGGGACAAAATGTGGTGGGTGCATTGTTATGCCTTCCAAAGACATGGCTGTTTTCTTACAAGTTGGAGGAGGATCTATGGGAATCCCTCTTCCAGTGGCAGTATTTGACACGCAGACATTAAAGCAAATGGAGTAGCTGCTGAAAGGCTCCATTTCCCCAGTTAAGCCAGAGGGTGCTGTGCCTGGAAGACCAACCAAGCTAGAGGGGGTGGCAGGGTGAATGAAGAAAGAGCATGCAGTGCATGCACTGCTGCATGTGCACCAGAAGTAGGAACTGATGCAGAGAGTAGCCTCTCTGGAGATTTGACAATGAACAGTTACTCCAAACGCTGCAGCTCCAGTGAGGACAGCTTTGAGTTACAGGGCAGCACAAGGTCAGAAGCTAAAAGCTTTGTTAAAAGCAAAAATAAGGATGAAGGCTATCGACCCCATCGATCAAAGCACTGTCAGAAAGGGGGTGAAAAAACTCACGGACTGGAACACTCTTCTTTATATCCAGCAGAAGTGGGAAACACAAGTCAGAAGCTCCAGAGGCAGAAGAAGACTCACAAGAAAAGCAGTTCCTCTACATCTGACTTGAGCTTGGTGAGTCAAGGATCATCAAGTTCATTGTCTGTTGTGGAAGAAAAAATAGAAGCTAAACTCAAATTCTCTCAATTTATTAATGAAGTTACTTTCAGAGTGCTTGATCCCATGAGCCTGCGGGCATACCGAGCTGCTAAACTGAAAAATACCTTTCCATCTGGTGTGAGAAGCCTTGATGATTTTCATATTAAGAGAAAGTCTCCTGAAAACTGGAAGGAAAACATTCTAGATGGGAAGACCCATGAAGAAGTAGACTTCGAGACTCTGAGAAGTGACGACGTCGTGGCTGGAGCACGACCACACAAATTAGAGAAATCGTTGTCCCTGGATACAAGTCCTTCTCTCAGGTCATTTGATAATGGTGTCTCATGCAGAACAAGACCTACTGGCTTGCCAGTAGAAATTATGATTTCTCAAAGCAAAGGAATGCCAGCCACAAAATCCGCGTCTCTTCCTAGAAGTACAAGCACGGTGAGCTCTCTCAAATATTTGCTTTGGGTGGTATATGACAAGCACTTATGCATTAGCATGACAATTTGAAAAATGTTTCTGTCTTCCTGGGTGGGCTCTTATCACGTAAACAAACTTTTCTTCCAGGTGGGAACAAGCAGGGAATGTTTATTTTTAGTAGCTCAAGAAACTAGCTGTAGAAAGTATGGGGGGAAGGAAGAACAGAATACAATTCCCTAGTCCTTTTAGTTTGGTGTCTGGAAGATAGCTTTACAAGCTCAAAGAAGGTTATTTCTGCACTGCAGTGAAGCATATATATAACCAGGTCAGCTTTATATGAACAGTCAGGGCACCCTCATAAAAGGGTGAAGAGAGCACTGTGACAGACCACTCAGGTATTCAAGCTCACTCGTTTAGAACTTGCTCAGGTGTCTCTACTCTAAACAAGAATGCTCAGTTAGTGTGTTTAAATACTACTGAGAGCTCTGACATCCTGAAAGTGTTGCTAATGTTTGTGTGTCTGGAATTAATACATATCAGTTGATAAATTCTATTTTGATGTGCTAAAAAACCCCTGAGCAACCATAAAACTCTAAGAATTAAAAAAAAAAAAAAAAAAAAAAAAAAAAAAAAAAAAAAAAAGGAAAACTAAAGAGGGCTGAAGTTTTCTTCTATGGTCTGGTAAAAAATTTATGTTTTTAATTTTTTCTTACGAGATTCTTTGTTTGGATGAGGAAGAGGTGTTAATGCCCATGAAGGAGGGCAAAAGGAAATTGTTGTTGTTTGCTAGCACGGCATGGTCTGGAATTCTGAAATGCCAAACCTTCCACTAATACAGTATGTTAGTATGTCTCCAGAGTAGTATTTGCAATTCCACTAAAACAGTAAAGGTCCAGGAACTATTGCTTAAGACTATACACATGTTCACAGACGTTGCTAAACTGGGAGCTATTACAACTGCATTATTCTTTAAAAAGTCTATTCAAGTTTAAAAACAAAGAAAGAAAAAGTTGTTTCATTTCACAGAGGACTGCAGCAAATAGGAAAATATCCAAGCCTTAATAATTTTATTCAAACTTCAGCAATCTGATCTTAGGACTTTATGTCCTTAGATGTTTTAATTGCCACCTATCAAAGACATCTTGAGAGAGAAGAGGTGAAAGGTAATGAAACAGAGAGAATTTATGCATCGTGTTGTGTCACAGCTCCACAGTGAGAGCTGTCCTAAAAAAGGATGAGGAGGCTTCAATCTGAGCCCGTGGCAGGATATGCTTTTTTCAAATTTCAATTAAGCATCTGTCAGAGCATCTTTTCCACTGGGCTGGATTACATGTACGGATTGAAACTTCCAACCGATCGAGTACTGACTGACTGAGCCCTGCCGGGCGCTCTCTAACTCCACAGTCAGTGTAGGCATCAGTCTACCCCAGCTGAAGCAACACTCTGCTCTAAGCCTAGTCATTTAAACTAAGACTTTGCACCTCAACAAACAATGCCTCCAACTGCAGAGCTCAGCATGAGGAAAGAAAGGAGTGGCAGGGCAAAAAACGAGACCAAAATGTGTTCAGCCTCATCTAGAGTTTCATGTCTCCTGCATGCAAAAACTTTAACTTCAGCACAATTTATTTAGTGCCAAGTCCTCACCTGAAGCGTGCCTAGCAAGGAGCAAAAGCATAACTGTATAGTCTTGGGTGTCTTATTATTTATTATTGTAAAGTTTTTTTGAAAGTTCTTGGTTATGTAATGCTCATTTCAATGTACATAGAGAACATTGCCTAAACTGTTTCATGATTTAATTGCCAAGTTATTATTTGTGTACAGAAGATAATCTTTAAGAGAAAGAAATTATAAGATTACATTGATTTAAATATAAAAAACTGGATAGCAGAAGTATAATAACACATCCAGAAGAGCATGAAAGAACATGCCTGAAAGTTTGAGGTTAAAAAAGCTGCACCTAATAAAAGAGAAATGGGACTCAGAAGATGAATGTTGTGACATTGCCTCCTGTCTATTACGTTTTCTGAAGACCCCTGAGGTGTCCACAACTGCCTCTGTTCTACTCTTGATTGGATCCAGACCCACTAAAGTGATTTTCAACTTTTAGACTTCTCAGAACTGGTCAAAGTATTCAATATCTACTGCAAGTATCTACTGGTTTGCAAACAGCTGCTGCTGAAATGAAATCTCACAAATAAACAACTGCCACTGCAGATTCATGCAGAGGAATTTCTGGACAGGTAGCAGAAAAAAAAGGATGCTTCATTGTGTGAGTGAAGTTAAAGGGAATTGTGATAGGTAGAAAACAATTACAAAATATGATGGATATGACCTTGGTGTGGTCTAAATATATTAGTAACCTGGCCAGTAGGATGAAATAATTTTTCATTCTTGTGTATTTATCTAAATTTGAAGTCTCTGGACAAACAAGCAGGAAAGGAAAATGCTATAACTTAATGCAACAAACCTCTGCATCTACACCAATGAAGGGTGAAGGGTGTGCAACTGCAGAGTATGTCATACTTCCAGACTGAAATGATATGACCACTTCAGTGGGCTGAAAAATGCAGGAAATGTCTGGAAAGGGTTGTACACAATGGAAAATGTCTAAGAACTGGAAAGACACACTTTTCAGAATCTGTCAAAGAACAGATCAATACAGAGAGAAATGTGGATGGATCCTATGATACATATTTTTTTCTTTGGGTATGTTTCAAAGAAAGCCAGATATAAAAGGAGATTAGTCTGTGTCTTTTAATACATATTTTATCTCAAATACATTTGTTCCAAGTATCCAATGCCTTCAGGAAAGCTTTATACACCACTATTATTGTTCCAGGAAGAAAATACAGGTTAAAATTTAATTCTTAAGTAATCATAAATGAATCTGACTTCAGACCTGAGTAGGTGTTCAGCATCTTGGAGTTTGAATCCACCTGAAAATTACATTTCAGTAACTTCAGTAATACATGAATGAGGATCTACTTTCCAGCTTTTCAACTTTGCATACCAACTTTTACCTACTCAAGGAACCATATAACACAACCTTACACACTGACTTTTCTTGGTCACAGGAAATCAATTTCTTTCTTAGAAGAGCTGTATCTTTCCATCTTACATTAAACTGTTGGTAGTACACATTCTGTGTGGAAGAGGTCTTAGAAAAAGATACTGACCTCACCATTCCAACTGTATGTATACATAACCTAAGGGATTGTGCATTTCTCACCTAAGACCAAGTCATTATCACACAAAATAAATACAAGCAAACCTGATCAAAACAAATGACTTACTAAGCTGCAGAGGCTGTCTTAAAAAACAAGCTTGGGTTGGGATACCTCACTTCTACATTTGGAAGTTATTAAACTAAGTAAACTAAGACTGAATAAGGCAGTAGTGAGGGGCAGAAACTTGGCCATGCTCCACATGAATTTACCATGCTTATTGAGCCATAGACCCCTCATAATACTCATAATCATTCCCTAGAGACCCCAATATATTTGGATCACAGAATATTCTGCATTGGAAGAGGCACACAAAGATTATCAAGACCAGCTCTTAAGCGAAGGTCCATACAGGGATCAAACCTGTAACCTTGGCATTATTAACACCAACTGAGCTAAGAATGTTAAGGAGTGGAGGGGACCTTAAAGGTCATCTAGTCCAATTCCCCCTGCCACGGGCAGAGACACATCCACTAAACCACATTGCTCAAGACCTCACCCAACCGGGCCTTGAACACTGCCAGGGGTGGGGCATCAACAACCTCCCTGGGCAACCTGTTCCAGAGTCTCACCGCCCTCACAGTGAAGAAGTTCTTCCTAATATCTCACCTAAATTTCCACTCTTTAGGTTTGTACCCTGTATTCCTTGTACTATCACTGCAGTTCACAATGAGTCCCTCTCCAGTTTTCCTGCAGCCCCTTCAGTTGCTGTGAGTTCCCCATGCAACCTTCTCTTCTCCAGGCTGAACAGACCCAATTTCCTCAGCCTGTCTTTGTAGAGAGAGCTGCTCCAGTCCTTTTTTACATCTTCATGGCCCCCTCTGGACTTGCTCCAGCAGTTCCATGTTCTTCTTATGGACACACCAGAGCTGGATGCAGCACTCCAGGTGGGGTTTCACAAGGGCAGAACTGAGGGGCAGAATCCCCTCCCTGACCTGCTGCCCACAGACCTTTGGATGCAGCTCAGGGCATGGCTGTTTTTCTGCGCTGTGAGCACACTTTGCCTGCTCATATTGAGTTTTTATCAAACACCAGCCTCAAGCCTTTCTCCAGAGGGCAGCTCTCAATCAGTTCTCTGCCCAGCCTGTAGGTGTGCCTGGGATTGCTCTGATCCAGGTGTAGGACCTCGCATTTCCCTTTGCTGACCTGCAGGTCAGAATAATTTGCTGGATCTGTGAAGCTTCACCAGTGAAAACAGATGAAATAGCAATTGTTTATTTCCTAGACATCACCTGGCTCGGGCTGGTACTTCAGCCACCTGGAGAGTCACTGTGCAGTCATACTCTCTCTTGTGCAATTTAGTCTCAAGGGCCAAACTTTGACCCCATATCAGCAATTCAATTCCCTCCTGTAGCCTTAGCAAAACTAGCTGAAAACAAAGTATTCATTCTTACTCTGATTCCAAACAATGTATGCCCTAAAGGATTTAATTTCTATAGCCCTCGAGACAGAAGGGGACAATTGCCTGTTACAAAGGATGACATCCTTACAAAATGCAGATGAATGAAGCACAAGGTAGAATAACACCCTCTTTCATTCCTCTCACAAGAAATCATTATTACAATAGCTAGAAAGAAGAAATATAACTGGAGTAGACATTTATATAGGATATTGAGAAGATTCAAAGGTTCATGTGTATCTCTAAGCTGGGTAGGCAGTTTAATTCCTAAGGAACCCTATACTCAGCTACTGAAGCACAGTGTCACAGACATTAACACAAACAAGGAAAATTGTATTAATTCCTGCTTTATTACTGTTTGTTATCCATGAGGATTCCTGCTTTTCATTATAGGTTCTCTTGCAAGACAAACACCCGAGCAGAGGGATGGCTCCCTGAAGGTGCATAAGCATCTTTAGAAATCACAGTCTCACACACCTGAACTTCACAGGCATGAAGGGGTTTGGTCCCCATACGGGCCATAAGAGTTAACTCTCTTAAGAGTTGAACTCAAAGATCCTTGTGGTTCCCTTCCAACTCAGAATATGCTGCGAAAACTATGAAATCTGTAAGACCAGAGGAAGACTGTCCTGCAAAAGCTGTGGTAGAATTCCACAGCAGTAGAAAATGTAACCAATCTCCCATTCTAAAAGAAAGTTTCTAGGGCAGTTTCTAGGTTCTCATTTTCTAGGACACCTGAGTACTAACAGAATCTTGCTGAAAGAGCAGACAAGATTTTGTTGCTCTAGGTCAAAGCTCTTTTATACAAGGTTTTGAATCCTCTTTCAGCCCTTCCAGCCTGACACCATGATGTAAAAATAGGCATTTGTTTGTTCTTGGATGAATACCAAATCTTTCATTTCTATTTACAGTACAGTGATGTTTACAAGTAAGATTTGGGTTCAAATACATAATGGAAAGTATATTGTTTCACTGACTCATGCATGCAAGATGCTAAAAGAGAAATAGTAAGAGGTGGGACCAGAAGGAAAGGGTAATGAGGTGCTTTGCCCAGTTCAATGATCAAGCCAGCAGCCAAACACCTGAAAAGTCTTCCAGTGTCCTATTTTCCTATGTTCCTGCTCTTTCAGACAGGCGGGCCAATGTAGAGCTACCCTCCATAGCTGATATAATAAAGCTGTGGTATCTCTAGTTTATCAGAGAAAAGTAAGAAAGTGAACTACATCAGATACTTCAGTTCTTTAGCATGATATCTATGTGACAGAGCATATTGTTAGGACCTTTTATGAGTCTCACAGCAGTGGAAAGTGCCACATGGCCACCTTTCCTGACATCCTGGCCTCTTTCTTGCCATGGTATTCCTTCCACATGACACTGCACAGTTTGTTCCCCTCTGCTTTGCAAATTGGAGGTGACCACCAGGTTGTCAGTAGCCTAACATTTTTTTCTCAAAATGGGTAGTAAAAAATATGTTTTAATTCCTTTACCATAAATTTGACTGACAGAAGATTTTGTTCATTTCTTCTCACCATTCAGAGATAGCAGGAAAATGCAATAATTTTAAGACTTGCTAGTTTAAACTCATTATTATGTGAAGTGAGCATAGCCACTGAACTGCAAGCAACATACACCTCAACAACTTAACTCTGTTATTTTTCCTTCATCTGCAGATTTCTGAAAACAGTCTCTGTGTAAGAATCCCAGGTCCTAACGATTGCATTTGGGTGTGGAAAGCCAAGTACTAAATCTTTAATTATCTGGAGCTGCAGTTCCTTGGTACTTCCAAGGATTTCTAATGCATCATTATAACCTCTCTCCTCTGATAGCAATGCTGTTTTCCTGTACACCACTATTATGAAATGATCACTCTGGGTATAGTAGTAATGAGTAGTATTGCAAATGTATACCAGTGTGTACACTTGGAGTTTCCAGGGTAGGTAAATTAGCTTTATAACACTTCATAGGTGTCAGGCAGCCAAATACTCTAAGCTATAAAAGCTGTTGGCCAAAGGAAATGGTAGTATCTTCTGAGCTCATTTCATCTGAAATCAAAGACAAATCTCATTTTCCACCAATCAAGCTATCTCAAATATCTTCTCAGTCTCTGAGAGAACTTAGCCATGTTACTCTTGAAGCATGCAGTGGTATTAGTTGTACCAGCTGCAGCCAAGCTGGGGCAAGATGTACCTCAGCACAAACTAGCAGTCCAAGTACTTGCTCAGTTTCACCAGTTAAACGCAGAATGCTGAATCCTCTCCTTCATTTATTTTTTTGGGTGACATTTATGGTTCGGTCACAAGATGTGGCAGCCCAGCAGGCCATGTGCAGTTCCATCTACAGCTAACACCTCTTGTCCCAGTACTGTGGCACTGCCTCCTTTTCCTGGAGCTGAGAGGGGCACAGCGGCTGTGTACCGCAGGAGAGATCAGCAGAATGTTTTTAGAGCAGCAGATGTGACATCGTTTAACAAGCAACAGTACGAGCAGATGGTGTTTAGAGAGTTCTCCTTGCCTGCTCTGAAACACCTCCGTTGGGTCACTAATGGATCCTTTGTCTCCTCGAACACTGCATAAAGCTACAACGTCCCCAAGATGACGCATAGGGTCAGTTACAGCTCCCCAGCTCATCAAATACAAATCAGATCAAACTCTTCTTCACACAGCATAGGTGTCTATAAGCCAGTGCTCAAAAGAATAAGCTATTTATTTAAGACAGGTTAAAATAGACAGTCTGAGCTGCTTCCCAATAATAAGGTGTTTTCAATTAAATTAAGTGTTTCACCATAAAGCCTGCATTTTTATAGTTAGGGTTTTTAGTTCATTTGTCCTCCCATTTCTGCCCTCCCACCCCTTCTTTTTTAGAGAAGGAAAGCAGCAAGTGAGTCAGGAGGGAGATATTTCTGTAAAGGAGTAAACCCCAATATTATAATGGTGAATTTCTGCACAGGATTCAGAACTTCAACCAGAAAACAAAATTATTTTCCAGCCAAATCTACTATTTGCCTTGAGAGGAGCAGCTACTTGGACAGAGAAAAATCCTGAGCACATGCAATTCACATTGATTTTGGTATCTTTTGGCACATGCAAACAGGAAAGTGAAATTTGCAATCAGAAATGTTTAGTGTTCCTTTCCCAGAGATTGTTGTTAACATGACTTTTCCCCTTCCCTTGAGTTTGAAAAACACTCCTCAGTTGTACTCTTTATCTTTGGATACCTATAAAAAGAAATGGTACTTTCAGAGTACTGGAAGCTACAACAGCCTTGGAACAATTACCATCAGCAGAGGTGCCTGAAAACTGCAAAGCCAGGCAAGGGAGGGTGAAAGAGCAAGAGGCAGGAATGGTTAACAGATTTCTCTTTTCTGCTCCAGCTTTGGTCTACAAGTGTTGTTTATGACAAAGTTGCTTCAACTCATTTCTCATTTCTTCCTTTCTCCAGCAGCCTGTGTTTGCCATGTTTACAAAACGTGGGGTTTTGCCCTGCCATAGCATGGCTGTGGCTTGTCAGAAAAGCAAAGACCCGGGTGTGCAGTGACTCTCTCACACAGCCTTGTGCAATACTTAACAGAGGTATTTTCCTGGTGCACATAGTGAAAACCTCTGAACCCTGCCAAGAAAAGATTAAAGTGCAAGGTACTGCCCGGAGCCAGAGGTTGCTCTGATTTATTTTTCAGTTGTGAGTGTCTGATATTTTCCCCCACTCAGTTTAAGGTTTTCAGCCCTATTAAAATTCTGCTCAGTGATGTACTGCATGCAATTAATAGAAACATAGATGTAACTTTGCTCCTGCACTCCCACTGTGTTCTAACATCTAACTGGAGTAAAATAAAAGTTTACTTATTAATATGAACCCATCACAGCAAGCATTTTGGGGACAGAAAAGAGGGAATCAGAATTACATTAATCTGTCAAAGCTGCATTTGCATTACTCTGTTTTCTCTGTGGGCTTGGTGATCTATGGGTTTTAGTCTCCCATCAGAAAACGGAGCATTAAAACTTTGAGCCCAACAAATTCAAAGAATAGAAACTTTTACAAATTATGGGGTGGTTTAAAAGGTTTATATACTAAATGTGGGTACCAGAAATTAAACTTAGCTGCCGCAACAACATGACTCATGTCTCACAATACCAGGAACTGTTGGGTTTTGACCTCAGGTCAGATAAGGAGAAGCAGGACCCCATTTGGAAACCCATTTTATATTTATAAAATACATATTTTTTCATAAAGCTCCAAAAAATTGTATTTTCACAGACTAGCTCAGGCATTTGTTTCAACAACTTTGTCTTTGCCAAGCAGCTTAAATTTGACCTTCTCAGATGAAACTCTTCAGTGCCAGGAGGTTTAGGTGACAGGAAAAGACATCTTGTGGGTAAGGAAGAAGAAGTAGATGCCATAAATCTTAGCTTTAAAACAGTCTCCATGATATTCGCAAAAGTAGCTGGGAAGATTAGGGGGGAAATATTAAAAGGTAGAGGAAAAACTGGTTGGAAAATCTTATTGAGAAGGTAGTTCATAATCCTTAGTTGTGACCAGGATCTCAGGGGTACCAAAACAATTTGCTATTAGCAAACAGTGCATTTATTTTGAGATACCACTGCTTTCTATCAACAGAGAGTAAATAAAACATACAAATCTGCTCCTTTATCTGAGTTGGAAACTGCAGTAGCGTGTTTATGCCCCTGTATAATACTCTTGAGAGGATGCTTTTGAAATTTCAAAAATGCTGATTTCCCAAAAGTGAGCAGGTACTTCTGAAGTTTAAAGAAAAATTTCCTGTATTGAAAATGACTCTCAGTTAAAAAGCCTTCAAGTGTTTGTTTGTTTTTTTCTGTCATACTTAGAACCTAGAATTGACAGAAATTATTTAAAGATCCCACTGTTGTCTCCATGCCTCAAATCAGCACTCTATCTACATCCAGCTCCCTCTCCTTACTCACTACCAAAGGGGAAATTCCAAACGCAGTTCAGAACTTAATCTTGAAACAGCCAAAGGAGCTGCATACAACAGTGTTGGAGCACCTATTGCTGAACAAGTAGCTCCTAGACTGTAGTCTGCAGAGCCTTCTGTTGTCACACTGTTGGCCAACAGCTCTCAATTTCTGACAGTAAATTCAATACCTCCAAGGACAAACTAAAATTATTCAAATCACATCTGTATCTGCTGAGCTTATGGGCTCTTTGCATTAATATTTCATGTTAGCTGGTCAAGAATGATGAGGGGTATGACAGTCTCAGCCCTCTGTTTGGATAGAGAGAGCATTTTAAACCAAAGAGAATGAGGAATTAACACAAGGCCTGTTCACACAGCTACACCTGCTCTCTTATAAATGAAGAGATATTTCCCCCAAAGAACAGCCATTCCCTGGATAACTGTAGTACCAAAACCCTGCTGTGTGAACAGGGCTGAAATGAGCAGCTACTGAGGATTCAGAGACTGGCTCACAAGCCTATTTCTGGAGACTCAGAGCTGATTCATAGCCTTGCCAGGGGAAAACCAGGAGTGCTGGTAGGAGAGCAGGATTCAGAGGAGAGCAATTGTGAGCAGTCAGAGGCCAGAGGGCTTGAGCAGAACTTGGTGACACAGGGCAGTGTCCAGGATGCAGGGCTGGAGCTGCCCCTGTGCCCCCTGGCTGACCTGAGAGACTCAGGGGAGCCCCAGCCCCACAAAGGGATGCCAACAGAGCAGAGATGGAGACAGTGCTGTGACAGGATCTTGCCTCCTGCCACTCCCACCCAGCCAACCCCTGGGCAGCAGCAGAAGATAAAATATCGCCCAGTTATCGTAAGGAGGAAACAGAATTACCACATTGTCACCCATGCAAAACCAGAGTTACTCATGGAGTAACAAACTGCTAACAAACTGCAAACAAAAACCTCCTAAAATCAACTTCGTAAGTGCCCATATTCACCAGCAAAATGCAGAAGAAACCCTTCATTTTCCCTGGATAAAGAGGTCTTCTCTTGCTTCCTTTTTGATGTTGAAGTAAAACAAAATGGAAGCTAAACTAGTCAGCAGTTCTGTGAGGGAACTGTACAGTCCATTGCAATCAATGCAGTTAATTAAAAATACAATTAAAACAGAATCAGTCATGAGAACTAGAACACGATAAATAATTAAAACAAAATTAGTTTGGCTCTTTTTTTGAGCCACTCGGTCCCCAGTTAAAAGTAAATGGCTTTTTACTTCATTGATATCTACAAAAGCAGACCTTTGCAGCCCCAAGTTCTCCTTCCAGAATTAAGGTGGAAGTGTGTAAGATCCCCTTCCACCCCTTCCCCTTTCTCTACACACCTTTCACAATCAATCTGCCATTCAGCTCTCAGTGCTGCAAAATCAGGAGCTGGTCTGAGGAGCTGCAAATATAGAGCAGGAAAGAACCATATGGTGGTAGAAAATAACAAAAAGTCTGTTAATTATTCCAACTAAACATGAAACATTTCCCTACAGCAGGAGGGAAGTTGTTGGCAAATTATTATTTATATGTTTATTTATGTTGGAACTAGGCAAGGGCAGAAAGAAGTAAGGCTGTTCCACTCACAAGCTACTGGCAGCTTTTTTGTATCTTGCTCATAATTGTTCTGGAGTGTAGAAACCAACATTGCAGGAAGCAACCTAGGAAGGAAAGAGGCTTTGTTCTTCAACCACCAGGCCTTCAGAACAAATGTTGGGTACTAACATAGCTAATGTCTCATTTCTGAGCTCAGGTCTGCAGGAATTCCTCTCACAGGTGATTGCATCTCTGACTGATATTACCCCAGCAGTGCTGCAGATCTATAAATTGTGTATTGACAGCTGTGGTTGGTTTCCTGCTTTTCTTGTATTTGTATTCATTCACATCTTAAATGTTCCTTCCTTCCTTGAAGGAAATACATCTCTCCCCCATGTTGGGAAATGTGAGTAACAAAGAGTGGGATGCTGAGAAGAAAGTTTCAGCTTTCACTTTCTTGTTGCATAAGCTTTTAAGTTCTTCCAGTTGAGAAGGAAGAAACAAATGAACTTTTCTGGCTGAATCACTACTTAATAACACAATAATTAGCTAAACATCATGACAAGCAGGGATTAAGCATTTTCCACTCTTAATGAACTTTTATCATCAGAAGAAAAACAAGAGGTAACTCTTCTAGTAACTCAGTTATTTTAGTACCACATATCAATATCTTGATTTTTACATTTCTCAAAATTATGAAGCCTAATAACTATAATAAACATTAGTATATGCCCTCTAAGCTATAATGGAATTTTATAAAGGTGCATATGTGCTACTGTAATTTGCAGGGCAAACCAGCTAAAAAATGTCTTTTAGATCCTTATTTTCTCTGGAACAACAATTGCTAACACCACAGCTGCTCCAGTGCTGATTGTTACTTATCGTGCCAACAATTATTTTCCAGATAAACATTGTGGTAAAATGTAAGTAAATTTAGATACAGATTTACAGGGAATGAAGCTGGTTTTTCTTACAATTGTCTCCACTGATTTATTGTGTAACTTTGGGTAAGGGTCAAATTTGGTAGTTCCTCAGTTTCTCCAGCTGCAAAATAAAAATAACTCTTAATCAGTTTGTTTAGTGCTTCAAGATCCTCTCATAAAATGGATGTGTTGCAAAAACATCCTTAGAAAAATGAAGAATCCTTATTCTAATGTATGCTGGAAATTTTTCCTGTTCCCCTATAGTACTTATCAAATCTATGATATTTAGGAGTGTTTCTGTTCTTGCTATTCTGAAGTGTTTATGCCTTGCTTTGGTTTTTAAAAGACTTTTAAGATGTAGCCTGCAACCGAAAACATGGGATCTTTTCCTGGAATAGATAATTAAATAGATAATTAAATAGATAATTACATTATGATGAGTGTTAGAATATCATATAATCTTTTTATCTGAGAGAAAACAACTAAGAATTGAAGGAGGCTCCCCATGGAAACAGGCACAACACCAAGCCCATCAGAGTGTTTGGACAATGCTCTCAGGGACCTGGGGTGATCTTTGGGGTGTCCTGTGCAGGAGTTGGATTTGCTGACCCTGATGGGTCCCTACCAACTTGGATAGTCAGTGAGCATTGTGGACAGTCTGGCCAGCAAGGTAAAGGTACAGCACTGCTTGAGTCCCTCTTGAGGGACTGAGGGACAACTGAATCTTGTGCTTACTGCCCTAATACTCCAAGACATGAACATACATTTATTCCATTCCTCAGTTTCCTGAAGTTATTTAAAGTGAGCAGTCCTTTTTCAGAGGGCAGTGTTGCATGTGTCATTCCCAGGTCAACTAAACACATTCACCAAGAGAATTACTTGTTTCCACAAGTGTCTGTGCACTTTTCTTTTTTTATCAGAGCATATAGATTGACACTGAATTGTGTCACCAATACGTTTTCATTACTTCATGCTTAGCATGGCTTATGAACCTCCTAGTCAAAACATAATTTTATGAAAACATGGATGTGTCCCTCTAGGGCAACCAGGGAATGATGAGCTTCTCAATTACTTCAGTTTGTTGAAAGGAAAATTTCTGTATTGCAGTTGATAGTTTTTAGCTCCAGACCATTAAGACCTGTTATTTTCAAAGTTACTTACACCCTATTATCACATAAACTCATTATTTTTCTTCCAGATTAGGGCATCAACTCTGTAAACCTTAGTAATGGCACTAATATGTTTTCTAGGGAAATTCCTTGGGCATGGAGTATAACAGGATTTTCCTATAGAGGTGTTGGGTGTACAAAAATAAATCTGCTATGTTGTCTTCCTTGGTTTTTAAAGGGCATCTAAATCTATGAGCATATTAACCTCTCTGTATGCCACCTAAATTTCTTTCCTTGAAGAAATTATTCTTTTGTTCTTATGTAATTCCAGTTGGGGTGGATGCAACAAAAATAAAATAGAATCATAAAACCATGGAATCATCAAAGTTGGAAGAGGTCTTTAAGACCATCCAGTCCAACCCCATCTAACCCCATCTGAACCACATCACCCAGCACCACACCCAGATACCTCCTGGACACCTCCAGGGATGGTAACTCTCAAAACTCCCTGGGCAACCTATTTCTATTAATAAATTAAATTAGGTCCATCTATAATGCCAATGCAGTGTAAACCCCTGAAAACTTTGATCTACGTAGAATGACTGCATGTCAAGGTAAATTTTACTGTCTTGTCTCAAGTTCTTCCTGAGCCTTCCAGCAGTCAGTGTCTTTTCTGCCAGCCAGAACTGTCAGGACTTGCAGCCTGCAAAGCTGCTGTGGTTCAGACATAGTTCAGTTGCAGACTTTCTATATTTGCACTTTCCTTTTATAGCTCAGAGTTAAAAATATCTTGCATTTCTATGTCTAGTACAGCACTCAAACTCCTGTAATGCAGTTTTGCAGTTAAATTACAGTGTCTGGATTAACTGTAAACTATTAACTTCAGTAGAAGTGCAGCAGAACTTGTTACTGTGAGAAATAAATCTACCTTTTTATTATCCTGCTTTCCATTGTCACCCATTGCCTTCACAGATGATAGGTGCACCATTAAAATCTTTTCCAGTTGTCATCTGTATTTCTCCAAATACCTGATCTAGCAGACCTTTGTCACAGCTCTGCTTCTCTTTAATAGTTCTGCATTTTTTATTTACCACTGGTGCAATGGGGTGTTGCATGTTCACCTTGGGCCTACAGGACTTCAAATAAATTCTTTTTATTCAGTGATGCATTTCTACCTCTCTACATCAAAATACATTAAAAGTTAACTGACAGCCATTCACTGTTTTATATTAATATTTTACCTCTCAAAAAACAAGCCTAAGTGTTGAAAGAACTATAGCTTTTTGTGTACCTCTGACATAAAAGCCTGAAATTATCTGTTGCTGGGTTTTATTTATTTGTGGAAAAATGTGATTTAAGGATTATGACAAATAGTGTAAGTAGGAAGTCTAATGATACATGTGCTGTTATTATCAATGTATTATTCATTATGGCCATTGTGGAACTACTCATTATTGAGACGTGAAGTCAAAGGCAAAGCAGTAGGGCTTGAGAACCTAATCTTGCAAACAGTCCCTGTGGGGGAGTGTGCTTCCTGATGTGCCAGGCAATGAAACAAGCACAGGCAGGAAAGTATCACCTGTGCTTGGAGTCACCTCATCCTCATTCTTTGGTTTGTGTTCCCAAACTGGATGAGATGAATGAGACAGGTACTGCTTGGAGTGAGAGGGAGTATCTTTGGGATTCATTCCCAGGACAAAAATGTTGATGTTTCTCTGGAATCTCATCACTTGTAAGCTTGCAGCATCCCAGTGCCCCCTAATCCTCACGCTATACCATTTGAGACTTTTGTTTGTATTCCCTCTACTACCACTAGTAGAGATTGTGACACTAGTGACACTGTCCTGTCACTCTTTTAATGGGAAGGAAAACACAGCTGCCCGTTGCAGAAGGAAGCACAGTGTGCTTCAGTCAAGTCCCCAATCTTAAGAGCAAGGACCAAAGGACACCCCCAAAAGAAGGCATTGCATGGTCCTCACAGAGCCTGAATCTCAGCTTATGATGCTAAATAATTGTAACAGCCAATTTCTCAGTTTGAGTCTCGCATAATCACACAGGTTGGAAGGAAATAATTAAACTGGGTTTTTTTCAAAGTTCTATAAAATGTCATCTCTCTGATAAGAAGTGCTGTAATCTTGCCATCCCTGTAGACAATGTCAGCCTCACACTCTGGCCAAAGTTCCCCAAAGAACTGATGAATTTAAAGGAGCAGCTGTAACAGTCTTTTACAGATATTTGATCTAATATGACATGATGCTTTCTTTTGAAAAATGTATGGAGCTATACTGTTGCAATAAAACACTTTTGCAGTGCATACAAAACAGACTAACTACCCTACAGAGAGTTGTTTCAAAGGAAATCACCTTACAAGGATCTGAAAAATCAAGTCTAAGAGTATTAAGCCTTTTCATTACTGATTGCAAAGAAAGCCTTTCATAAATATTTCATGGTTAATGGAAACATTCGTAGTGTGATAAACAATGATATCAGGACAGAGTGTTCTCACTTCTAACTTACTGAAAGAACATTTAAATAGTCAATGATAAAATTATACATCCAGGTGTAAGAAGCTAAGATCATACTTTTAGTCTAGGAGACCGTAAAGCAGAATCTGCTGAGGATTAAGGAGTTCTGTTTAGCTGAAAAGAATCTAATATAACCTTGGATTTAAAACTTAAATGGGATGGAACATTAAAGAGGTATATGCACATCTGTGCACAGAGTAAAGTAAGATCAGCCTTAGGAGGACTGACCAATTTCCAGGCTGCCATTGGAGAAAGACATAATTATCCTATGTCAGACAAAACTCGTGTGTGTGGAAATGGATTCAAAGAATATTCTCTGTGGTTATTCCAAACCAAGGCAAGACTGTCTGGTGTGTAATGCTCCAATTCTTCCTTCTCAAAGGCTTCTTAGAGTTACTGTTCTCCAAGACATACAAGATTACTTGTGCCACTTTTGGTAGGCCCCGGGGAGATGTGTACCAGCTGAATGAAGTCAGAAACGAGTAAGAGAGAAGTAAAATATTTTTTGTTATTCAAAACAATTAGGAAAAAAAAAATTAAGGCTAAATGTTCAAAAAGGTTAAAGGCTAATAATGGGTTAACATGGTGAATGCTGAGTCATACTTTAGCAATAATGTAGGAAAAGTAGACGAAAAGTGAAGATGCACAAACTTATTCAGAAAAATCAGTAGATAAAAGATTTCAAGGAGAACAAACAGACCCAGAAGGAGATAAAGCACATGGCAAAGTTCAGTACTGACAAATATAAGTGTGCTTGGTGACAAAAAGTCTAAATTTATTGTTGGGGAAAAGACTAGACCAAAAACCCCTCATGGAAAACCCAGCAGTAAGAGCTGCTGAACACTGCTGTAGTCAAAACCCTACACAGATAGAGAAAAATATAATTTTTCTGACCATATAACTGTGGTCTAGAGTACAGAAAAGAATTCTGATCATCACCTTGCCAACAACAATCAGAAAGAAAGCTTTTAGGAAAGATGAACTAAAAGTTAAAAGACTCTTTTAGGAAGAGACGGCAAAAAAGAAAGCATTATGTTTAGGACAAACATATACAAAACCATGGATGGAAAAATGATTGTCAGGTGCTCCACTTTCTACTTTTATAATGCAAGAATGAAAGACTTAAATGACACAGAAAGGCAATAAGATCAAAACTGATCAAAAGTGATTTTTAAATAGAGTAAGTTGCATGTGGAGCTTATTGTCACAAAACAACCTGAAGGTCTAAAGAGATCAATAGGAATCAGAGTGAAGTTAGACATTCATCTGAAGGTGTATAAATCCCCAGGCAGCAAGGCATAATCCACATTCTACCTGGCAGGAATTTGAAAGTTAGTTCCTACTTATGAGTTGTTCCCCGTCACTCACTATGTCACTTTATTCAATTTCTTGTGGAATATTAGGGATAGGACTTTTAGTTTAGATGTTACAATTCCAGGAACACTGAATTCCAAATTCTGGAGTTCACTGATGTGGAAAACTAGGAAAGAGAGGAGTGTTTAGGTATCACCAAGCTAAATACAACTGTATAAAGTGGTAACAAAATATGGAAGGATATAAATCCGTGCCATACATTTTTGCAGAACTATTCTAGCTTTCATAATATAAGGATATAAGCAGACGGTGTTTGCAGAACAAGAGAAATTCTATTGGGTCAAGTGATACAGCTGGGGAAAGAAAGCAGCAACAACAAGACTCTTCATGTCTAAACCTTTGTTTCTTCCAAATAAAGCTTCAAGGATGTCATAGCTTTTCTCTTTACTTTTCAGAAATGTACCAACTTGTGTAATAAAATGTATGAATTCTCCCCATAAAACTTGACTAGCTCATTTCATGTGTGTCAGTTATTGCTCTAAAGAGAAAAAAACCCCAGCTTTTCTTTTTGTTATAATGACCTGGCAGCATGAAATATTTCTTTCAGAGGGTTCATTTGGCTTTGTAGTCATAGCCAGGATTCTAGACTGGCCTCACTGCAGCCCTAAAGAGGAGATGATCCCAACAGCCCTTTCCTAGTGATGTCTGAAGTACAGGCTTACAGGCAAATCCTTGTTATTCTCTTTGGTTTAAGAGAGAGAAGAGTGATGTCATCTTCTCACTGATAAATACTAACACCAAACTGGAAGTTAAAGTGAATTCTCTGTCCTAGAGGAATATGCCAGTTGGAGGGAATTCTGGAAACAGTTGCAACTGCAAAAATCCCACAAGAGATCAACAGAGGCAGAATTTCAGCCTGTAAATTTAGATCCTTTCCCAGCTGTAAAAGGATATCATAGGACTGGCTTTCTTTGGTTGGCTTTGATATTTTCCAGCAATGTTTGTGAAAAAAGTCTCTTGGTGTGTTGATTTCAGAAATCTCGTAATATTACATACCAAAATTTTGTCTGCTAAGCCTTGTATTTTCCATTTGCTCCTAGATTTTCTAGATATGTTCTTTTTAACTCTTCCATATTTTAGTTAATTATCTCACTCCCTTTTATTTTATGCTTCATATAATTTTTTTTGGTTCAGTGGATTCTGTATTCTGCCACACTTGTGATAATCATTTCTCTGTTTCTCTTACTTGAGTTCCTCAAGTTTTCACTGTGTGAAGAAGAAATGTACAACTGTATGAGATGATAATTCTCTACCCTGAAGTTCTCCTTGTGACTTTTTCTATTTTGGCCATCCAGAAATCCATTTGCACCTACATATCTTGTAGGTGCTTATGTGCTTTGCTGGTTATTGATCTGCCTATCCCTGATTAATGTCTCAGGCAGGTTCTCAGCCCTAAAATTCTTTCTACTTTACTACAAAGCATTTGGCAGATGCATAGCCTCCCTTTGTTTACTTCTGGACAAGGGTTATTATTTTACAGCTTTATATCCACAACAGTATTGTCACACCAAAGACCACTACCAACATAAATGTGCCTTTAGTTTAATTTATACCTAATTTAATGCCCCATTTCTTTGCCATAGTAAGGCCTAAGTGTTTTACAGATAAAACACTGCCTGTGGGGTTTTTTTGCTGAGTCCATTTCATTTTACTTCTGAAGATTTCAAAGTCCTTGGTTCTTTTTCTCTCTCTCCTTATTTGTGATATGGTGAAGCTTTTTTTACAGTCTTTGCTTTACAAGTATCAATATAGAGATGCTAAAACACAATTCCATCGCCTGAGAAGTCCCATTGTCGCTAAGAGAAAGAGGTGAAAAGCAAGATTTGTGAAATTAGATGAAGTCTTGAACCTCAGCAATATCTTCCCTCTTTGATACAAAAAATCAATTTAAATGCAAAACAAAACCTTTGACAGATACAAACATATTTCATTTTATAGAGCTTAACTAGTTGAATCATTATTAGTTGTATTATCCTTGTCTTTTTCATGAAATAAATGCAGTAACAATACAGTTTTCCTAACTGAAATAAAATTATGATTGCAATTGTCACTGTACAATTGTGACACAAATATAGAGGAAGAAAGAGTGATATCTGTAGTGCTGGTAAGCTGCAAATTGTAGGATAGATGCAAACTTAGACCCTAAACCTCCACATGTGAATGCAGTTATTTATCTTGGCAATAGCAGGGTTCAAGAAGCTTACTGCAAAGGAAATGTGAAGTAGATGAAGGAATTGAATCAAGGTTTCTAACAAGGTTTCTTTGCTGCTTGAATCACAATCTCTCCCTTTTTAGTTGACTTCTTTCACTATGTCTTCATTTAACCTTGACTGGAAAGCCAGCATGCGGTGACACTATTTATAAAGCACTCTTCATTAATTTATTAGAGTTCCATTTAGATGTTTGTTTCTCCAAGCCTGTGCAAGATCCTTGAGTCTTTGCAAGTGACTGTTCTTGTTCATCCTTACTCATTTGTCTTTCTGGTGCCCAGACCTGCCACTCTCCGATAGCAGTGATGGCCGTGACACAGTTCAAAATATGCCCAGCCCCTCTGAAATAATAACAGCTAAAGAAAACCCACTCTCAAAACAGCAGTTCTGGTGCCAGTGGAGCTAAATCCTCTCGACTCCCACTCTTTTTCCATTTGTATCTATCCAGAAGCATTTTTGAAACAATTAAGAGGGCCACTCTGGCTGAAGTCACTTTGATGCTGCTCTGCTCAGTTTCTTCCATTGACACTTGGTAAGGGAGAACCTTCCTTGGCCCATATTAGAAACATTTCTTCTACAAACACTCAGTATTCATTGACTGTCTGTTCACCTCCTGAGGAAGAGAGCAGTTCTGTAATGTCTCTGCAGTCTGGGAAAAGTGAGAACCTCTGCTCCCCATCTCTTTGTCAGGTATTCATCAGAAAACCATTAGCCTAGCAAAGCACTAGAAGACACATTTTTAAAGCAATAATACTTCTCTTACAAATTTACTTAGTGCAACATGACAGGTTTGCAGGTGCAGGCTGTCATTATTTGATACCTCTCCATTCTTCTCTCTATAACCTTTTGATGGGCTCTCCTCATGTTTCAGTCCCTTTTTCCAGACTCAGCAGCAGCCACCTGGGATGTGGAAAGGTGGCTGACTGACCTTGGTCAATAGCACTGCTTCACGTATGGTCTGTGGCTAAGAAATAATATGGGGTCACAAAAGAGGATAGTTTGCATAATCTGTCTGCCTTATAACAAGACATCATACCTGGGGGCAAGCTTTACTATTGTGCTAAACAGTGATGCAGGCATAAAGAAACAAAGTCTTGTAGAACAGAGAAAAAAGATATTTCTCTATAGTCATGAAATTCAATCATCATTTTTTGCTAGTTAAGGGGTAGGTTAAAAATAGAGAAACATTTTAGACCTGTTTACAATCTTCATTTTTCACTTATAATCTCACTTATAATTCAATAAAGATTGTAAAAAGCTTTCCTTTGGGACCATTGCAGCAATCACCTGAGTGGATGTATCTATAGACAGCACACACCAGTGAACTCACAGAAAGAGATTTCCCTGCTTTAGCAGTAACTTCTAAAAAGATTCTGAATGTCAGAGCTCCATACAAGGACACAATCAGATATCTGCAATATTTCTTAGCAGTTTAAGAAATTTAGAAGATCTAGAAATACCTGTTTACAATTACACAAAAGAAGGCCATAGTCCTCAGTTACAGAGAACTTCATTACCTGGAGAATCCCCCTCCACTCTGCTGCAGCTGTTCCTACTGATTACATGCACAGAAATTAGTGCAGCTCTTTTCATATGCTACAAATAGAAATGCTTTAAACAGAATGAAATTTCCCTTCTTCTTGCACTCAAGAGCTCAGGCACTCTGCTCTGGAGGAGGCAGACACTGCACTGCCTCGCAAATGCTTCACTTCTGTTCTATCAACTCTTTTTTCACTCTGTAATAAGCCAAGCAGATATTGTGACCACAAATATTCTATATTCTAAATATTCCTATAAAAGGAATAAGGAAAAGCCTTTTTCCTCTTTGTGAAGCCTCTATAATGAGCATAATAAAGGCCAAACTAAAGAGATTCTATGGCACTTAAACAATAATCATAGAAATGGATGAGAAATGCTATACATTGTCTATCTCAACTGCCCTACAAAGACTTAGCATGCATGTGTTCTTTATAGCTCAGCTCCATAAGGGAAGATACATTTTTGCTAATTCCAAGATTCCCAATAAGCTATTTCATACAGTTTGTTCTTTGTTTAATTCTTTTGTCTCTTCAGAAAGGCATGGTTGAGGGTGGACAAAAAACCATTTGTGAGCTCTCCTCCTTATTTTTCAGAAACAGGAATTTCACTCCCTTGCAATCAGTTCTGCCTGGGACTATGGTCCTTCCTGCTTCATTCATTAAAAATAGCAATGCAGCAGCATGAATAAATCCTTTGGGATTCTACATTAAATGCAGAGTCTTGCATCCTGGGCTGGCTTACATCTGTGCAGCCCTTTTGATGTCTGTTGGCACACCAGTGCAGCTGTCCCTCGTAGTAGGAATTTGAATTTATTAACATTCTTGCTCCTTTTTTATTTCTCTCCTGCTCTCAGAACCTCACCCTGAAAGATTTACTGCACTTTGGAGGGGTGAGGCACTCTGTAGATGCTCTGAGGACAAGATAATTGCTGAATCAAAATCTCCCATAAGAATGTGAGCTTTGAACTTTGCTTTCAAGATTTAAATTCTCTATTTCTCAGCATGTGTATAAAAAATAAGATGCCTGTAGATAACCAGGGGAAGAGAAGGGAGCAGTCCTTTAAAATATTGCCCACTAAAATTCAGACACTAAATCTTCAGTCCAGCAAGTAATTAAACACATAAATAGTCACATGAAGTTCACTGGGACTACTCATACACACAATTATTAGTATAAGCATTTGCACTACTGGGATTTAGTAATGCAGAACTAATTAAACAAAGCAAAATTGGTTAGCAACCCAAACTGGGTTGAGTCACTGTCAGAACTGTTGCTGACTAGTGCATTGTTATTCTGAACTGAAGATATAAACCAAAATTCCTCCTTTCATTAGGTGTGGATCCCAATGTTTTATTTTGCAATATCTAGTGGCATTAACATATTTTAAGAACTATCAAAGAGAAGATTTTTAGAGGATCTGTGGTTGCTAGGAGACTGCTGTTTCGTCCTGCAAATCTTCCACACTGCAAAGAGCAAACTGGCAATAATCAGGTTTTCCTGCCAGACAGCACTCAAACAACTGAAGTTTATGGCTTATTGTTTAAAAAATGTGATTTAAACTCAAGTTTGCACTACAGGAAAATTTAAGAGTCCTTGGATTTCTCCAAGTAGGTATTTGACTTGTATCTGTAATATGGCACCCTTAAATCCTTTTTTAATCAATAATACTTTGGGTGTCTGTTATCTAGGAACTTGTTTTCAGTGTGCTGACAAGTTTTTGCCAGCATAGGAAGAGCTGAGCTCATTTAAGTCAGTTCAGAGGGAGAGTTTGGCCATCCCCAGCCCTACCATTTCCATTGCCTTACAGACAGACAATCTGCACCCTGAGCAACCTGGAACCAGCTCCTTTCCCACCCTCACCTCTGGGACCTCCCAAGTTACAGCTACAGCAACAGAGGTGCACTGGTGTCCCTGGCACCTAAACATCTCAGAATATGTGCAGTCAGAGGTGCCACAGTGGAGTTTTTACATTGACTCTGTCTCCTAATTTTAACTAAATTAAAGGAAATATCCCGTATCTGCTAAATCAGAGTCATTTTATTGCAGTGACTGAGAGGGCATAGTAAGGATCTCCAAACTCACTGAGGTCTATAATTTGGTGATCTTTGAAATTCTGTATTCTTTATGACCCAGGAGCTCTGCTAAGCACAAGAGCATGCTATTTTCAATGAAATAACACTTGTGATCAGAGCTCTATATCGGTTTTATGCTCTACTGGATCACTGCCTTTAGTATGGTTTAAATAGGTATATGCTACAAAGGTATTCACCTATGAAGAATAATGTCTATTTTCTCATTCGTGGCTTTTCAGTTATTCAGTGTAACATCACAATATTAAACCCCAATCTGTAGGTGACTGGAGTCAGCCTTTTTATGGATTTTAATCCTGATTCTATTTAACTGCAAATGTCTTCATTCTTCTCATGTGCCAGGACAGGATAATGTTCTGATCTGATCCTCCACTGTCCTCATCTAACACCAAGGCCAAACTCTTCCTCCTTCACGTATCTGTAAGTGTATATGAAAGAAAGTGCCCATGGGGACAAAAGGGGCAGGAGAGAGGACAAAGGGTAAAATGTTAGCTGAAGCCACAGTGTGGATGACTGTCATTCCTTTCAGAAAAATTATAGCTTCCCCCAGAGTCTTCTGATAATCTTCTGCTTACTCTGTAATGATTCAAATCTGGATTGTAATTATATTTAAGCACTTTATAATTTCAATCTAAAACCTGTCAGTTCCATGCAATTACATGTCCTAAACGTGGTTTTTGTCCCCCACTATGGCAAGATTATATAGTAATAGCAATGAACATGGCTGAATCATTGACAAATTCAGCCTTAACTCTCTTCTCGTTCTTGCCTTGACAACTCGACTATTGAATTCCAACAGTATGAAAATCTAAAAATAGCACTGTGTGAAGAAAGACTGCAGGCAAAGCCACTAGATAATACAGGCTCAATGCTCCCATGAAATGTGACACGTGCAAAAGCCAGATGTAATTTTAACAATACAGCTTCCTTTTTAACAAAGGAATCTCCAGAGTCAGATTTAATGTTTCCACAGTAAAGCCTAGCAATTCCACGTTTTGTGTAGGAGTAAGAACAGACTTCTTTAAACTCCCAGAAAAGAAGCCCTGAGAAGAATGCTAATGCACAGTGCAGTGAAAATAAAAAGACCTCTGATGACCCTGTAGCAATTAAGACACCATCCAAGTCCAGCATAAAAGTCACCTTATATTATACTTCAAATTATTACAATGACACCAGTGGACTCAGCAATGCTGACACACACCAGGAATATTGTGGCTTCGCAGAAATAAAAATCACTACAGCTTGGAAAACATTTCCTAGACAATACTGGAGTGGGAACCTGGCTGGCTCATGCAGGAATGTGGAAGGAAGCTGCCAAGAGGAATTTTTCTTATTTTCATAGAAACTTGCCTAGAAAATAAATAAGCAGATGAAGTAGTCAGCAAATTAATTAAGAACTTAAGAGAATAAAGTTCAAGTTTCTTCTGCCTTTTATCATCACTGCCTGGCCTTGGTACTCCCTTAAGGAACTCAAGCTTTCTTTAAAACAGGTACTTCTATAAGCCCTATCTTACCTAGCAGATTAATTTGATGGTAATTAATATTCACAGTCTTAAGCCTGTACGTTTTCCATATAAATATATCCAAATATTATATGGATATATATATTAGGAATACAGGATGATCCCTCTTCATCTCTTGACCTCCGTGTGGATATTAGAAGGCATTACAATTTAACATAGAAGGACTGAGGTAGATCTGTTTTACAGCTATGCAGCATACATAGCTGCAAAGCTTGCATGTACCCTAAGACTACGGAGAGCACAAATGTACAAGGCAGGTTTTGCACTGGCATAAAAAGAAAAGCAGCATCAACCGACAGCACTTCTAGGAATATGATCTCCTCTTACTTCCCCATATTTATTCTTTTCTGGAACATAAGTCAAAGCTGTGACTAGAACAAGTTCATTTCATTCCAGTAACATCCTAACTCCCTTCTAGTCTGCTCTGGGTTTGGGGAGATTTTTTTTATCTTTTGGGAAGTTCCTTTTCCTTTGGTGAAGAGACTGGTTTCAAGGAGGAAGATCAAAGATCTCCTTAGCATTATTCTCTGGCCTCATTCTTTTATTGCTTAAGTAAAGTTCTCTTAAACAATTACAGGCAAAAATCCAAATGATCTGTCACAGGCCATGGCTTTTTATTCCCTGGAATTTCTGTTGTTCCAGAAATAGATGTAGCACCACTGGTATGACTTTGAAGCCCCACTCCTGTTGGTTGGAAGTAGGATGAAAAATAAGGTGAATCAATAAATAGATACTGTTTTCCACCAGTGTTGTGACAAGAGAAGTGAAAGCTTTGAAGTTTGCCTTTCTTTTGAAGGAAATATCTGTGATATTGCCTGGGTATATATAACTAAACTGGGCACCTTGTTTAGTTTACTCTTCCCTGTCCATAGACAAGTTCACAAGTGATGAAAGCCATGGATATAAATGTCCTACTTTTAGGAGACCTGCTCAAGACCCCAGTGTCCAGGCCCCAGGGAAGCAGTGGTGCCTTGGGAACTGGCTCATGTTGAAGGTAGTAAAGCAGAGAGAAAATTCTGTTTGTTGTAAGAAATATTTACACTGATTTACATTGTCCTTTGTTCATGGACTCAGAAGCGGCAGGAAGATCATAAAAGGTCTGTCCTCCTGCCCCAAGAAAGGGAAGTAGTATGTAAATCCTTCCAATCTTTATCGAACATGCCACAGCTATTATGAGAAATCTCATCAGTACGTAAATATCTCTGTGATTAAAATAATACCTCTAACACTTTCTCTAATTTTTTTTTCTTCACTTTGAATACATTATTTCCCATTTAATCCACATCAAACACTAAAAAGGTAGATTTCCATTCTCTTTACAGCCATCTTTACCCTGTTTGAAAACAAATATCTTTATTCATTGCAATCTTGGTTTTGCTAGAAAGTTTTTTGGCTGTCTTAGGATTCTGGTTGCCTTCCTCTGAACTTTTCCTTTTGGGGTAGTTCTGAACATAGGATAAACAACTAGAGACCACAAGAATTAAAGGTGACATTTTGTTTTGAAGGTCCTCATATGATTACTTTTTTCACCTAGACAAAGAGCATCAAACACGTTTGGTGACAAACAGAGCTCTACAAGGGTAGGATGTATGAATTTTGCAGTTCTGCTCCCCCCTTCATCTCTCTCTCCCACTTCCCATCTTCAACACACATGAACAAAACATCCTCACTATGTAGGGACATATGTAGAGACACAAAGATGCAAGCACAGAAGTTCATAGGAGCAGCTGTGTTAGAATTCATGTGCCATCCTGGGTCATGACACCCCAAGCTTTGGTCCCACCCAGTACCAGTCCACACCTGCCCAGTCAGGAGTCAGGGCACCAGGGTATTGCAGCTACTCCTGGCTGTCTCAGATATGCCTTTGCACTATCTATTGACCAACAGGAGCTTTTAAAATGACAGCTGCTCTGGCTAGATGCTTCAATATCGTGTCTGTAATTGCACTTACCACAGTCTGTACTACAGACACACATGTGTACTGGCAATGTGCAGTTATTAGTGTTATCTATTGGTTTAGGAGACATAGACTCCATTTAGTCAACTGCATTGCACTTTCCTCTGTCTCCTCAGTCTCACAGTATTTACAGCTACACCATCACTGGTGGGGTCACACTGGATGGAACTGAAGAGGGTTGGCTGGGCAAGCAGTGTGGCTTCACCTCACTGTTCTAACCTTTTTTAGTGTTACAGCATCATCATAGGATGATAAAAAACTCTAAAGAAAACAGTTCATCAATCCATTACCACAAAGTGCTGCTGTGTCACTGCATCATAAAGGAAACAAAAATACTGTACATATCTGTCCCTATTTTAGTTGGTCAGGTCATCTGGGAAAATTTCCTTTTCATTTAGAGAGTTTGTACAGCTCCTAGCACTATGGATGCTCATCTCTGCTGATGACTGCAAGGACTGTTTTCATAAAAACCAAGTATTTAATCACAGTAGTTACACGCACAGGTTCAAATAATCTGATTGAGCAAAAATATAGTGAGTAATGTAAGTAGAGTTGGAAGTACCATTTAAAGGCAGGCAGTTTTCAATGGTTATTTTTCAGGTTTCACTGGATTGTTTGCCCAGTGACATGGAAAAGAGGTGTAGGTTGTTTGGGGACCATTTTTTGAGACAAGCTGCAGCATTCATGCTGCTTGGGGGTAGCGGGTATGACAGAAATCAGCTTGACTCATTGAAACAACCATTTAAAAGCAGAACCTCTTGTGATATGAACCAGCAAGACTTCACTTCAGTGGAGCTCTGCTAATTTACCCCTGTTGGTAATGTGGCTTTGGACTTTACAGAGTGAAAAAGAAACTAAGGAAGCAAAACAAAGATTCTAAAATATTAGGAAATAAAACAGCTTGAGAATAATATGTTTTCTCAACCATGCAAAAGAGAAGCCTGTAGGTTACAGTTTCAATTTAGTATGTTATTTGATACATGTTCACACATGCAGGATGTGTCATAGAGAATTTAAATGCATGCTGTGAGAAAAATTCCCAATTTTTTTTTATCTTATTTCTGTTATGATTATTCCTCAGTTTGTTTCAGCTAAAACTTCACTGAGGTCAGACCTTGCTAATGATTTTTTAGAACACTAGTGCTGAAAAGGTCTTCAACTAAGCAGAGAGTAAAACAAAACAAAAGAAGGAGGAACACCTAGTATATGTTGAAATTCAGACAGAAGTTCAGAAGAACTGAGATGTTGTCCAGTTATTAAAGAGATTCTCCCCCTCATCTTTTAGTATGAATGATAGTGAACAGGGAATAATTGGAGGATGTCTGAGGAGGGATGAGGAAGGTTTAACAGAAACCATCATAATTAACTGCTACTATTCCCTCTGCTGATGTCAGGAATCCTGCAGTAATCCCCAGCCCAAAATCTTGCTCAACTGACACATAAATAAGCAATCTCAGAAGCAAAGCTTTTCTCTGTGTGCAATGGTATAAATATATTCTAAGTGGTGAAGAGAAAATGTAACATGAAGCAAAGCAAAGGCTTCATGGTCAAACAAGCTAAACAATCAAGGATGAAGAGAGGTGGCAGAAAACATGACAGTTTTTGTAAAAGTAACTTTTTGTTAAGAGAAGCATTTCATACTCAGGGAACAAGTCATGATTTATCTAGATTTGCACAAAGTAGCTCTAAAGCGCTCAGTTGAGAATTACTGTCTAAAACATAAAGTGGAGAGTAATTCAAGGTGATTAATCTCTATGAAAAGCCTATGTAAATGTTAAAATGGAAGTCTGTCATGTTGGAAAGTGATTATTGGAACTTTCAAAGAAGATCTTGGACACATTTTGTTGCAAATACTTGTTAGTGACTTTGATCCAATAAACAGGTTTGCCTAAATAATAAAGGCATTTCAAGGTATTGACAACAATTAGGAATCTCATATAAGGACTGGTTTATTTATAAGCAGAATAATGGAATTTTAAAGCAACATATCCACATCAAGACTTGATTTTGTGGAGCTCATAATTTGGCAGCAGAGGAGAAACAGAGATCCAGGTGTGTTGTTAGACTGTCAAACAGCTCAGAGCTTCCAGTGAGAGAGGACCACAAGAAACCTGAGACAAGCCTAACATGCACTGCAGATACATTTTCTTTACAGTCACTGAAGCATACATATACCATACAAAACACAGCCAAAGTGTTTTGTACATGATGTATATTCTGATCACCAATTTTCAAATCAGATTTAGGTAATCTGGATCAGATCTGAGAAGGAATGCTGAAATGACTGAGGGAAAGGACTACAATCTTCTGAGAGCAGTCAGAGAATCACATCTTGTTTTTCTTCTCAGACAAAACATCTCTTCATAAATGTGTATGGCAATGTAAAAATAGGGTGGGAGTAATCAGCTTTAAAGATAAAATTGGTACAAGATCAAAGAGAGACTTGGTCATACAAAATTTAAAAAGGTTAAAATCACCCTCTGATTTCAATTACTTTAGTAGTGTTCAGGAAAAACAGGGTAAAAAAAAAATCTGTTTTGAGATGGATCCCAGCAGCCTTATGGACATTGCATGACAGACTACTGGTGTTCTGGTGCAATGTAAAAATTCTGGGTGTTGAACTTAGTCATCTGCTCTTAGAATTAAAAAGACAATTTATGTTTTTGTTCACTGACTTAGGTCCATTTGCACCATATTTTTTATGTTTGCAGTTAGTCCCAAACATCTGAGTTTTCATTTTTAGCTATATGTTGCTGTGGAGGATTTCTTCTTTCACCCCAAGAAACATCAGAAATTGGTCCCAGATAGGGAGGGAATGCTGGGAACTTGCAATGCTACTCTTGGTGGAGTTGAGAGATTTGTTATGACTTACTTGTGACTGGTTGACAAATGCTTTCCCTCATGACCAACATGAAAACCCTCCACAGCCTAATGGAACCCTCCCACTTTTTCTAATATGTGTGATGTCCCTCTTGCCAAGAGAAAATATTTTTCATTTCAGTGGCTCCAACAAGTTAAAAAGTATGGAAAGGATAAAGGCTGTTATTATTGGCAGCTTCTTCCTTCTTCCCTCAGAGTTAAATCTCTTCACCTTTAGTATATGAGCTATCTTCAGGTGCTCTGAGCATAGTGGAGGTGTTTTATGGCCCATGGTGTGGAGGTGTGGCAGGAGCAAATGCTTTCTGAACAAAATCTATTACAGTGGCAACTGTGGAGACTTGGAATCAATTTTCTATGTATTTCTGTGAAAATTTCAGGCAAGAATTTTACAGAAAAATGATTTTTTTTTGTAAACATCTATCAGACACATTCAATACAATCAAATGCAAATGGACACTTCCTCCAGCTCTTTTAAAGTTTTTATAGATTAAATTTTAGTCTTTCTTTGGGTGTTGCCTGAGTGGTAGTTTAAAGCCAATAAAAGAAATCTCTAAAAATTGATTAACATCTAATTAAAGATTGATCCTATCAAATTATGTAGTCTGTAATTTTTATTAAATCAAATCTTTAACTCTAGTCCTCTGTAGGAGAAGAAAGGAAAAATGACCACAGTGGTTTCTATCAATAACACTTTACTACAACAGTGAGCACAAAAGAATGTTGAAGTTATATAGCTAGATTGAAAACATGTGGCAGTTTACAAACATGCCAGAAGTCCAGACAACTTTAGTTGTGAATGAGCTCTCATTTACAGCTTTCCTCAACAAAGAAATAAAAGGAACTTCTACAATAATAAACAAGTCTCAGTAAACAGTCAGAATAAATGAGTGGCAGTAACTTCCTGCTACTCTTTCTTTTTGTTGTACCTTTGGTACAACAAGCCAACATACATCTCCAATGTCACTGAACACAGTGGGCAGACTTGGTGATCACTGAGCCAGACTCTGGGTCCAGTTCCTCCCTCTAAAATGAAACAGCTTTTTCCAAGAAAGAAAAAAAAAGATAAAAAGTAAAATAAAAAATTCACCTCCAGGGTACTTCTTTTTCACACGTAAATTGGGCAGATGCAGAAGGATGAAAATTAATCTCAAGGTTTTAGAGGAAGGAAATATCATCAGACATCTGAAAGATTTGAACTCTCATGATTGCTTATTCCTCAAAAAGGGATCATAAAGGAAATAGAACATAAACACAATGTGAATTGAATCGAATAATAGATCTTCAGCATGACTTTTTCTTTAAAAAAATATTTAGGTTCAATAATCAATTCTATAGATGCTAATTATATTAAAAAAACCCAAATAACTGGATCACTGTACTAATCTTTATCTATGTCAATGAGTAGAAATATTCTACCATTGTCTTCAGTTTGTCTGATTCCTTAACGAAACATGGAAAGACAAAAAATTAGGGGATCACAATATTCATCATTCACTCTGCTAACTTGAAAACAACCCAGAGTTTGTTGTGCTGTCTAAAAGGCAATAACCATATTTTGAAGTGGAAAAAAGCACAGTAAAATTTTCTGGGGTTTCCATTGACAGCATCCATACTTTCATTCAATCCAGAAAATTACTTTGTCCTTAAAGAATATCAAAGAATGTCAAATTGCAATCTAGAATAAGTGAGGGGTGGGGGATTATATTAAAAGAAAAAAAAAAGTACCAGATTCTTTTTTAATATCTGGCCCAAAGTTAACTTTTAAATGTTTAACCCATCCAAAAAAAAGATGAGTCTTGGTAGTTCAGTGTATCACACTTGCTTCCTTCAAACACTTGGAAAAAAATCACGTTTCTATTGATATTAGTAGGCATTGCCCAAAAGGGCTTCTAGGCAGAGTTGCCTAGAAGCCTTTTTGTCTGTTTTACAGACAAGTATGTCTGTAAAAATTAAAATATTCAAACCTGTCTCAGTATTTTAAGTAAAGAGACTGTATATAGAAATGTAGCCTATTGAGTTACTCAGACCAAACTTTTTATTAAAAGCAAAAATAGTTATTTTTAGGCCAATTAAATAAATTCTTTAGTCATACTGCACTGATATTATTTTAAAAAATCATGTAAATAAATCACATCTGATATTTTTATAATTAAAGGTAATTACTGATCTTAATTTAAAATATTTAATTTAAAAAAATCACACAGCCTCAATCACTGCTCAATTTAGGCATCAAGAATCACTTGAAATGAATCAACACACTAGCAAGCAACAATTTATGGATGACTTATGATTAAGGACATTCTTGCACCAGCCTTTACTTTGTCTATCTGCTTGAAATAGGTCCCATAAGACTTTAAGGACAAGATTTGTCCTTAAAGTGGCCAATTCAGAGCTTTTTAGAATATATTTTTAAATCAATTCTGTGAGATATTTCAGATAGTAACCTTCATAGACAGCAGTGGGAGGATGATGCAACCTCTAAACTTCCACAGGCTAAATCAATGGCAGGGATCTGGCAAGGAACAGCAGTTCTGCCTTAGTAAAAATGTCACCTTGTGATTACAAAGCTGTTTCAGAAAACCATATACTTTTAAAATAGTTGTGAGTTGCTAAGGCTTTTTGGGGGGGAAAATGAAAAAAAAAAAAAAAAAAGAAAAAATTAAATACGGAGAAGAGGTAGAAATAAAAGAAGGAGAAGAAAAAAAAAGAGGATAAAATATTACTTTTCTAAGGGTCACAGCTATCTGAGAAAATAAACTGCTTGGGATGAAAGCTACGTTTCTGGAGCTGCTACTGCTTTTTTTTTTTTTTTTCACCATTTCTGGTATCTGTATGCTTGACTTCCTCAGCTGAAAGCTAGGGCAATCTGCTGAAGAACATCCAGGCTCTGGTCCTGTCTGTGCTTACTGGAAGTGGATCCCCATCAAAAGAGCAGTAGAGCACTGCAGAGCTGCAGCCCCTGACCTGGGGCACAGCATCCTCCTCGAGGAGGATTGACCTGAACCCACAGCTTCCACATCAGGCAGGAAACATCTCCTCCCTGCACAACCTGCCCGAGAAGGGCTGAGTGGAACATCCTCAATGGGCCAAAGGAAAATTGGCCATAGCACATGGAACAAAGAGCTTTTACAGTGAGGAGATAAAAACCCCAGCCCTACCAGGAAAAAAAAAAAAGTAATTGCAGCTTGGTTTAGTTTTCTTGTTTGAATTGGTGTTAGGCGTTTGCTGTGCTTTTTTCTCCCTACTAATTTCCTGTCAGGATTGGCAGCCAATGACTCACATTCACAGATGAGTATCACCAAAACATCAGTCTACAGCTCCTCTTCTCAATACTTTGATTTAATCACACAAAGCAACCCCCACACTGACCTCATGAGTGCAGCATTATTCAAAGCACTGGGCAAAAGCAAGGCCAGGTGACTTCCCTTCATGTCTGCAGATATTAAAATCTCTGAAATCAGATATTCTAAGTATGTTGTCTTCACAGTCACTCCCAGAGTTCAAGGCAAAGAAATAGTGAGTAGCCCTGCAAAAGATCTATGTCATCTCTCCAAAAATTAAAGGAATGTGATGAGCAGGGCTATATTGAAGAGTTCATGTCTGGAGAGACAACCTGGAGAGGCAAGTCTGTGGGTCTGCCAGCAGCTTCTCATGCCCAGAGAGAAAGCCTCTGTGGTTAATTATCTGATCAGCAATGTCGAGCCTATTTCCTGCAAACTACAGAATATGCAGGATTCAATGGACAGACATAAATTAGAGAAATTAAAGAAATTAGAGGTCCTTAGGTTACATTTTTAATCTAAAGATTCCACACACAACCTTGTGGTTCCAACATTGCATGTATGTAATACATGTTTATATAGCAAGGACCATGTAAACATGTATTACATGTGTTACTGAGAAATTGAGGAGTGCTTTTCCTGCAGCTGGCTTCCTGCCTACCAAGTTATGGGGAATGGCTAAAATCCTTAATGTTTGTCATCAGAAATTACAGAGCAAACACTAGCCTGACTGACAACTTCTCTAATGGGCAAATCAAAAGTAAATGAGAAAAAGGAAAGACAAGTGACCCGGTGAAGAACCAACAATTTGTCATTTGGGATGTTTTATTAGGCAGCTTGACAAATTTCCTTCTGGTTAACTGATTAAATTTACATTTCTCTATTTTTAATCTTTAATTGATTTCATACTCAAATATGATTGTTAGCCATTAATCAATAAGGTTTAAAGTGCTTATGATTAATGGCCAATGCTTTCAGTATAAATAAGAGATTCTGTGATGCTGGGATTTATCTGGCTCTAGAGATTGCAGGATTGCTCTGAGTGCTCATTCCTTAGTTACAATAAAGCAGGACTGGGAGAATTGATGAGATTCCGTGCCTGTGCTAAAACGAAACGGGAGCAGCTATTTGGGATGTGCACGAGATGATAAAAAAGAAACCAAAGGGTTAACAGGACTGTGCTTTGGATATAAGTAACGCTGGAGAAAATTAACGAGTCTCCGTGCTACAGATAAGTAGGAATTTACAGCATCTATAGGGTAAAAAGCAGCCGGGCAGATTAATGATGACCCCCAGGGCTGTGCCGGGGCAGTGAGGATGCGGGGAGAGCCCAGGGATACCGGGAGGGCGAACGGGAGCGGCGGGGCAGGGGCCGGGGGGCAGCTCCAGGCGGGGCAGCGGCAGCGGAAGGGTTAACCAGACGCCTCCGTGTGTTGAGATGCTAATTGTCACGACAGTGTATTACTTGAGGAAAGTAATTTGATTACTCGGAACTCCCACTAAGGAGGCGAGCTCGTGTCCCTCCATCTGCCGGGCGCTGTGGAGGATGATGAATTGAGCTCCAGATCCGCGTGTGATGAAGTCACTGTCAATCCCCGCCAGCCCAGCCCGCTGCCATGCCCACCGCACGGAGGGTAGCACGGCGATTCAACTTTCCCTGGGAAACCCAGGAGGCTCAGTAACCTGTTACTTGCTGCTGCCTGCTTTTTCGGCTTTTTTTTTCCCCTTCTTCTTCTTTTTCCCCTCCCCGTTCTCTGCCTCAGCGCTACAACTGAGTCATCCCGGTGCCCGTGGGTACCGCGGGCTGCGCTCCCCGCCCGGGCTGGCAGCGCGATTTTCGGCTGATGCAGATGTGGGGCTCAGCCGCTTGCCGAGAAGCATTCGGGAAGCCTTAACTATGCATAAATCTGCAGAGTGAATGTTTTCTTTCATTCACTTGCTCCTATTATTTGATTTCTTGTAGGCCTCTGCGGCAGAAATGGAGAAAATAAGGTAAGTGAGACAGTTTATTTACATCTCATTATAGAGAAGAAATGTTCTGTTGCACAATGCACAATACAGGCTCTTGGAAAATATTTTGCTTGATGCGATCAGAGTAGAATACTGGATTGCATGATGATGCAAGGCAAGCTGTGCTTTAGAGACAAAAGAAAAGGAATGTGGTTGTTCTAGTAAATCTATTTTGCAGGGATGTCAATTCAGAAAGCGTGTTTTACACACAAACATGTTTTATTGCCAGATGCAGAGCATATTTGATTATATAAATGTAACCACTTGTCCATTCACTGCAAGAGCCTGCCATTCCATTTAATGAGGAAAGTGGATCAATAATTCATGAAAAAGCTGAAGAAAATATAGGCTTGACTTCAAAGCATCTAATTAGTGTGGTTTGTTTCAGTATAGCACTGTAACATTGGTGTTCGATTTTTGTTTTATATTGTATACCAGCCAGATAAATCTCGTCTCCTCTGTGTTTAAAATGTTGTCATACTGTACCAGTTTCTCAGCACATCTCTCTGCTTTAAGCAAAAGGAGATGGGTTTTATGACATAAGTTTTCCATCTCATGTCCTAGTGCAAGTCTGCTTTGTGGGATATTGCTTTTGTGTATGTTGTTGAGAAAGAAAAAGAAAGAAGAAAGCATTCTAGCCCTTTTCAATAAATGAATTAAAATTTAGTAAAACCTTGTCTACTAACACATTATCAAAGTGATATGTAAGAGATGAACTTTTTACTACCCTTTAAATACTTTATGGAACTTCTTTTCATAATCAAATACACTGGCCATGATCTTACTTGGTTTTATTGCACAAGCTTAAATTCCTTCTCTGAACCTGGTAATTCTGGTTAGTGACAACTGTTGTCCAAGAACAACTTTTTAGATTCCTTCAGTTTGGAATGGCTATCCTGAGTTATTAGAAATGCAGAAAACTTCTGAAATTCTAGAAGTAACTGGTGAAGAAATGGCAAATGTAAAACAACAGCAATTTGATCAAGTGTTTAATGAATTCTGGGCTGGAAACAGATTCCTGTTTTTCTTTTGAGGCGAAGGAGGTTAAGTCCCTTACAGTGGACTTGAAGCTGCATGTCCAAAAGTTACTAAGAATGCGTTTTTAAAGCACTTAACTTATACAATTTTGTAGAGGCTCATGACAACAGAAGTATTGTAACTTTTGTGCTGACAGAAAAACACTGTTCAACGTATTATGGACTTTCATGTATTTAAGCACTATAATGTTAAAGCTGTGAGTTTTTCCTGAGTAATGCCTGAGAAAGTGCCTCGGTACTTGGACTGGTGGGCAATAAAAATTCCAAATAATCCCTTACAGTGTATGCACACTTCTGTCGTGAGTGACTCTCTTAGAAGATGCAAGTGAATATATATTTACATGTTTGCTTGATAAGCATGTGTGCACAAATGCAATCTAATACTTGTAATGCTTTCCTGAGCATATCTTGGCCTCTGCCTCCAATCTTGCCTCTTTTGCAATAATGGGCTGCAGAGCCCAGGAGAACGAGGAGAATGTAGTGAAAAAAGAAAGAATTTTCTATGATGAGAATAAACATTCATAAAGGTTCATTTTCCAAACACCACAATTTTGCAGCTGTCAGGCTTGCTAGTCTTTACCTCAGTACTACTCAGATGGAAAAGCCAACCCTGCCCCACTGAAACGAAGTATGAGCTTCACTATTGACTTCACAAAGGGAAGGATCAGGCTCTCTCAGAAGTTTGTTAAATAAATTTTCTGTTAACAATTCTTGTGTGCAAAGGTTGATTCTGGCAGAGGTTTGTCCCCATCACCCCAGCAGGTGCACGGCCAGTTCCAGAGTTCCCTGTGCTCCTATCCAAAAAGCAAGCCAGGCTGGGGGAGCTCCAGCAGGACCCAGTGCAGAAGCTGCACTGCTCTGTCCCAAACTTTTCCAAGCTCCCTGTCAACAGTCACTCTCTTGGATGCAAACAGACAGAATCCTTGGCAGTTTAGAGAAACTCTCTGGAGTTGTTATCTTAAATAGCTGGTAAACTCACAGCCTGGAGAGAATTAGATTTTTTCCTAAACTTGTCAAAGTGTGGTACCCAGGTGAAAAACAAATTACCCTGTGTTTTAACCACAGTGGCTTCAGAGTGGTCATTGAGAGAGATAACCTGAAGCTAGGAGAAGAAAGAAAGAACTGAGAGGAAAATGGCAGGATGGGAGGAAAGAGGTATTTTTTGTTATATGCAGAAACCAGTGTAACATGGAAAAGCCATTCCCAATTGACACTTCATTGTGTTCTGCCCTATCTCCTGTGCCCAGCTCCTTCCCCACTCTTTTTTTTTTGCTGCCAGCTGAGGATATCCCATTCCACATCACCTTGGTGGCCCAAGGACTGCAGGCTGAGCCCACACCAGCTCTGGGGCTGGGGTGCATGGAGGGTACGAGGCTCCTGCAACAGAGGGAGGAGAAAGGGGCTCTGTAATGAGAAAAAGGGAAACAAACCTTGTTAGGAAACAGGACAGCAGGAGCAAGGTGCACAACCACTGGTCAGTGAAGCCAGGAAAATGGTCAGGGTTAGAGTAACAGAGGTTTGCATTTCACAGTGCTCCTTAAGAGAAGAAAGTCTTTTAAATGAGAACAGGTGACAGTCCTTGGGAGCTCACAGGGCCCAACATTTTATGAAGGCAGCTCTGTAAATCTTAGTATGAGCTTTGTTCATTCCCCAGGAGAGTGGGGATCCATCTAGGGCATCCCCAAGGTCTGGGGCAGCCAGGCCCATGCAGAGAGAGGGTTGAATACAGAAGCCTGAAAAATTGATCCATGGTGGCTCTTGCTTTGTTCAGCCATAAAATTCATTGAGCCAGGCAGTACAAGCAATAGTGCAAACTAGTACAAGCTTTATGCTTGTATTCCTTCACTGAGGATCTGTCCAGGACAATGTGATTCGTCTCACATAAGGCAGCAATAATTCCTCCTGCAGAGCAAGGAGCTGCTGTGACCTGCAATGTCACATGCTGTCCTTTTCAGCAGGGGCTTGCTGTGATGGAGTTATGTGTGGAAGGAGCAGTAGGAAGCAGAGGTGGGAGGTTGTCAGTATTTAGCCTGACACAGGGACACCTTCCTCTAGATGTAGAAACATGCAATTTTGTGCTAAAACTTTGACTGAAAAGGATCCGTTTTTGCAGTGAATTGTTTTCACTGTAAATGATTCTTAGCAGTACAGTGTTCATTACATCTCAAGGTACCAATATATGAGGCAGAAGTAAGGCTAACTACTTACCACAAACCTCTTGAGGAGCTGCACTTATGTAGGTTGGCTGTGTATGGTTACAGAGTCACTTTAAGCATTAATTACTTGACTCCAACATTTTAAATACAGTTTTTTGGATCTGGTTCTTTTTCATGTCTATAAACAAGGACTGAAAATCTTAGTTAATAAAGTGAATTTCAAATATACCTATACTGTGTTATTTTGACTCAGCAATATGCTATCTTTGGTGCATATATTCAAAAGAAGCACAAGTCTTCCAAGCCTGAGGCTTTGTAGATCTGTGGTGGCTGGCACAAAAAATTGCCAGTACACTGGAAACTACTCCTTTAAGTCAGATTGAACCCATAGAGTGGTTAGATGTGCAAATGAAATACCAGTTCCACTGCAACTCCTGTACAGACTCCTGGCAAGTTTTTCTTTGCTTCCATTCCATCCTGCTTGAAATACAGGTTGTAATATTCAAACTTTCTAGTGAGGATGAGGTAAGGTTTAGTAAAACAGAAATCTGGAAATACTTTATACACAAATATTAACCAGCTTCTCAGGTTCCTTACACTGAGGAGTATCTCACTCCACAGGAAATGTCACTTAAAGAGACACATACTGTTCAATAAAAGCTTTCTCTTTTTTATTTAATACACTCCTAAAATTTCAACAACAATTCAGAAACTCTATAAATCAATATTCTTAGTTCTAATCTTTCAAGACCCACAACAGGCTGAACTGTATATCTAAAATTACACAAAACAGAACACATCATCACCATCATCAATTGTCAGGCTCACAGTGTCTCTAAGGTGGCTGAGTTTCCACTTTACAACATAATAATGGTATTCCTCGTCTGAGGATTACTTTATTTTGGTAGAGTCAGTAGTGGCACTTTATCAATTACCCAGGGATCTCTGATAAAAGTGACCCATGCCTCAAGGAACCTGTGGGGTAACATCTTCACTTCACTGCAGTCCTTGTTTCAGAACATATGAAAGCAAAGTGGTTTGTTTTGCACACACAGCTGGTAGTAAGTCAGCAGCTTGATCCAAGTCTCTTGAATTTTTAGACTTGGACTTTTCTCAAGCATGTTTGAGTTCATCTGTGGTAAGGAAGAAATACTGCTTTCTTTAAAAGGAACATCAGAGGCACATGCAGTTCTAGAGAAAAGCCTCTGCCATGGTTTGCTGGAAATGTAAATACCTTCTTAAATGCCCACCTGATCATGCTGCCTTCCTTGTACTCGGTATAAATATAGCCCTCTTCATATGCTAATGAACACACTGCAATTTCCTGCCATCCCCACCTTGTCCTTATTCCTCTCTCAGCCTGTATCTACATTAATTTTACCACTTACTTGAACACAAGTAGAGGATTTTTTCCCCAGGAAGTTAACCAACAAACACGGTTTACTTTACCCTAGGTCTGGTCTTCACATCCACAGCTGATGTGCTGGGAGCCACTGCCTTGTACAGAAGCAAAATGCCAGAGGACAGCAGCAGGGCTGTGCAAGAAGCAGCTCCACCATCTGCTCAGCAGTGTCTTCAGGCTCTAGCTGATGCTGGGATGTGAAACCCCAGCTGTGGACACAGGCAAAAAGATGGAACAGGGCAAGCTCAGAAGAAATAGAGCATAGGGAAATGCTAGCATGAAAGGGCCAGGAGTCTGGGATCATTGGAGGTGATGGTAAAAAGTCATCAAGGTGGGGGAATTTGGGGTGCATTTTGAAAGAAGGAGAAGAAAAGGAAAAGGATAAAAAAGCTGCCTAACATATATTCAAACAGGTAAAAGAGGTTTTCATTTTTCCTCTGTTTTGCTAGCTGTTTTCATCTGCCAGGCAGTCCCAGCAGCAGTGACAGCCCTGCAGTGCTGTTTTCAGCACATCTGGTTTGTTCTTGCTGCCATCAGGGTGTGACTGTAGCTAAAGCACGTGTCTCTCTCTCCCCCTGAGACTACACTCAGGTTTGAGTTTGGTGGTTGTCAAACACAGCAATGGGAGCGATGGACACACACAGATATATTCACAGTCCCCAGGGGAGCTGTATCCCTGGAACTGGGATTGGTTGAGGCACAGAGCCATGCTGATCTACCTATTCCAGTACCTCTGAAAATGTTGTTAGTGCTGTCAGAGGCACGGTGTGCTTGTGCAGCTTATCACACCTAATTTCCCTGTGCTAGTCAGTGAAACCAGCTCTACTTCAGCTGAGGAAAGAGGGTGGCTGCTATGTTGTCCTACAATCCTGTGCCCTGAGCTTCTGTCTGCTGCTTGGAAGAATGATCTAAAAGGCAGTGATATCAGTATGCAGGGAACCATCCCCATCAGCTGATGTAACAAGTGTTGTGTTATAGCATCCTTTAGCTCTAAATAAATAGTGAGTGAAGCAAAAGCATCCACTAAACAAGAAACATGACAGAAACAGAGGGCAGAACAGATTCAAGTTGAATGAAACCAGAGCTGTGTAAAGTGGCCTGCAGGGACAAGTGGGTGATGAGCAAACATCTGAAGAGACCAAGGAAGTAGGTAGGAGTAGATGAGCCATGCCATCAGCCAGGAGCTGCAGTGAGTCATGGGGAAGAGGCTGGACCTCAGTGATGCCTAGCTTACAAATAATGTTCTGCCTACCCCTTTCTTGCAAGGCAAAATGCAGCACTGAACAATGCCATGAGCTTCTCAGAAAAAAAAAAATAAATAAAAGGAGGAATTTTGGACAAATATTTAAGAAAAAAAAGAAAGTTCCATTTTGTATAGTACTTGTGATTAGTTCAGAACTTTGTATCATGAGGAGCAGAACTTACAGAGCAGGTTTTTTGTTGTTGGGTTCTCCCCCTTTGAGCTCCAAAGTCACAATTATCCATGATTGTAAGAAATTCAAAGGTGGTAGAATTGAATGCACCCCCTTTATTGCTATTAGGCTTCAGTTTATGTAAGCACTTTGTCCAAAGTTACTGGGGGTATGTGCTGAACACTGAAAGCAGCAGCTTGCAAAGCAAACAGTGGCAGCCACTGCAGCAGTAACAAAACAATCTTATAAGCTGAATACAAGAGGTTTCACGCTATGAACCCCAGATGGTTCAAGGACAGTACCGTTTGTGAACTGCACTTGAGTGTGCTCTGTGGTGAAATCAAGTAGATTTTGAATGCTTGCTGCTGCTACAGCTCACAGACTGATGAGAGAAAGGAGATAACTTGTCTGCAACACTTTATTACAGGCTTTTTGCAATTTCCAGCTCTGCTGCTGCTGGCATGGCTTAGGCAATTTAATTTACCAATCAATTCTTGATTTACACACAAGTGGTTTCAGAATGCATTCAAATAAAAACTGTATCACCACAGTTGATGCAGTATTCTTTAAAACTCAAAAGCATCTGAAGTATATCAAAACTATTAAGCTTTTCACATTAAAAAATTGAAAAGACTGAATTGCCTTTATGTTTTAGTGATGACCCAAAGCCAGCTTAGCATGAAGTACAATGTGCTGAAAAATAGACAGTAGATAGTGAGATGTAACCATGCTTTTTGGAATTGTGAGGACTGCATAACATACAGAGCCCTCCAGCTGAACAGCTGAGGAGCAGATTCGTAAGTTCCTGTAGCTCCTTGAAGGATTTCTCTCCTGTGTGTGACTGTCCTGCTGGTCATGTGAACTGCACAACTGTTGTTATTCAACTCTTCCAGGAGAAACAAGATCCACCTCACTGAACAGTGCAGAGTCACTGCCCATTTCTTGGTTTGTAGTTATGTTTGTACTGGGATAAAAGTGAGGGCCACCATGTCACATGCAGCTCTATCCTTCCTTAAAGCATGGCTTTCTTCACATGGGCATTTTTTTAAGCTCTGAAAATCATTAAAAAATCAAACAGTCATCCTGAACTTGCCCAGCTGTCACCGTGTCAGCAAAACCAAAACTGAGTTGTGTCCAAGTGAACATATACACACAGCTCATGCAGCAGACTTCCTTCTAAGAGGCAAGCAGTAATTGAGCAGCATGTTGTTGGCAAAGCAGTGGCTGACTGACTTACATGACATACTAGGACATCGTGACAATACAAATGCCATTTCAGCTGTTCAGAGCAAAATGCAAATTTTTACCACCTTGCCTTGATTTTTTCCCATTTTCAAAAGGAGGAGAAAGAGGAGAAAGATGTTATAGAAAAGAGGAGCTTTGAACTTGTTTGGAAACCACTGAGCTCTTCAGGGAGTCACAGCTGTTCTACAAAGACCCCCATGTTCCAAAGAAACTCTCATGACTCAGCAGCTCCCAATCGCTGCCTCTGTTCAAGACCAGTTTGGTATCCATGTCAGAGCAAAGGGCCTTAACTCTGAAGCTTCCATACAAATCAAGTCAAGCAAATGAGCTCATTTTATGGTTCTGTTAGCTGTAACTGCCATTTAGACAAAAAGATCCGTTTAAGAAACTGCTCCATTTTTAAGGCATTCCAAGAACTATACTGGAATTCTGAGCAATGAATGGCTACCTAATCTTTTCCCTTGACACAGCCCAAGAGCTTGTTCTTGCAGCAGGCAGTTTGAAGAGAGAAGCAATCAGCACTCCTCTTTTCTGTGCTTGCTAGTTTAAAAAGTGTTAAATCTTTCTGCTGCTATTTAACTCAGGGATGCTGGCTTAACCGAGGTATTGCACATATTAACACATTATTCAGTGCTTCACCTGCACAAAGTAGTCTACAGACAAAAAAAGAAATTGCCCATATATCTGCATAATTGGTCTTACTGCTAAAAGTTCTACAGATGTAGGTGTTTGAAATTACATTTAAGTAGCACTAAATGCGTGGCACGTGACTTTGCATGCACATATTTAACTAAGTTTGTAACTGCTGGTTCACTTGCCCTTTGAGATATGATTTCCTCTTTTTATGAAGCCTATCTCTGTCCTGTAGCAAGGAAGATTTCCAAGGAGTTAATCAGAAACAGTCCACACCGAGGTGTTGCAAGTACATTCCAAGATTTAAAGCAGATCCATGAGTAGCTGAAAAATAAATATTTTGCAGCTCTGCCCAATATTCTTATCAATTCAGTAAGAAACTAGCAACAAGGTATATTCATGGACAGAAACTCATCCTTAATGATGAGGCAAGTGCTGTTTTCTATGGGGAAATTGGATTTTTGAGGCTACATTTAAACAATCTATAGCACTGAAACAGTTCTGTTTGAATTCAAAATAAACTATGTTTATTTTTGACTCCCAGCTTATGAATAAAAATGATGCTTTTATTTGCATTTGCATTCAGATTTAAATTGATAAGAGACCAAGAAATAAAGAAAGAAAGATTGAGTCAAATACTCTGAATACTGAGCAAAAATGAGAAAAACAGCAAACTAGCCCAAACCAATGCAAGTAGAGTGATGAAAGACAGAGCAGCAATAATATTTAAGTAATTACTGGGAAAGCAACAGCACACCTCAAAACACAGAAAAATTTGATTGTCCCAGTCACAAAACTCACCAGGAAGTTTTTACATGAGCCCAAAGGGTTCTCTGCCCTACTCCTTTCCAGTGCTGAATTCAGACAGGCTGTTGCTAAAAGGGCTGCATGACTGGCCTGGGTTATTTTTGTCCAAATCTGCACAGCAGCTGGCCCTCAAAGCCCACTTTGCCATCTCCTTGCAGCGCTGCAAAGGCGGTGCTGGGCAGAGCCGTGCACCAAGGGGAACACCTGGAGCCACACCAGCAGCAAGACCCTGACAAGTCTGAGACCCTCCAGTTCCACTTCAGTTCTGAGCCTTCACAAGCCCTTTTGGAAAAGAAATACACCTCCTGGCTTATCCCTGTCCTTACTGTACCAATGTCACCAGGTGTGATGGGCATGAGGGGCAGGTTTCCAGGTAGATTTTCAGCCCACACTTCAAAATGTAGTCTAGAATATCCCAGTGAATGCCAGTCTTTGCTCTGGAGCCCCTAGATATCTGACAAGCTTGCAGAGATCCCCAGGTAAATAGGGCTGATGAACGTAAAGTGAATGATGGAATTTTCTGTTTTCTCACTTGTGGAAGGCAAAGCAGTACCCTTGCTCTGCAGCTGCAACTGCTGCAGGCCCCTTGCTAAAAAGACATTCCCAGAGTGAAGTCTCCCAAAGCAGGTTTTCATGGTTTATTGTTCCTGTTTTATTTCTTCATGAGATGCTGACAGTGTCCTGTCTTTACATCAAATGTTCTTTATTAAACTCTTTCGCTCCAGAAGGGACCAAGAGCAGGAAGCGTCTAGGAAACACACAGTAGACCACAGTTCCATGTGAAGGAAGGACCAAGAGTCCTGGCTTTTCCATGAAGAAGGTTAATTAGCCCTTTGTATAACTCAGGGGGTAGCTCTGGCAACAGACCATATGAGCAGGAGAGGGAAGAAATGAGTCATAGGTAGAGGACACTGACGTGAGTTTCTTTGGGCCAAATTTAGCTGACCTGTACTGTTTAGTAACAAAGCAACTTCCCTCCCTCCTCGCCCCACTTCCCTCCTTCTCAATCTACAAGAGAAATCACAACCTAAAAATCATGAATTTCTTTCCTGAAAACTTAAAAATGCATTAAATTATAGCACTAAACAGGTACTCTGCTAACAAAGGTCAGTTCAGAGGACTAAACCTGTGTTGTGTACTGCATATGACGCAAAAAGTTCTAGATAATGGTAACTTCTGGAAACAAGAACATTTTTTTTCTCCACCTTGACAAAACTGCTGATGCAGAGTTTTATGGTAACTGTAGACTTCAATTTGCTTTCCTGTAATTGTGTTATGCTTTTTAAATTGATAGAGCCTCAGCAGATTCACTTACTAGAACTGACAGGCTTCACATGCTGTGACCTTCTGGAGGGATTTCTTTACAAACTTGAACTGATTATCATCTAAATGTAAAAGAAAAAACCTCCAAGAGAGATGTCCCATTAATTTCAGCACACAGTGACATGGAACTGTTTGAGAAAAACAGTGTTAATCTAGACAGTTTGGCTCAATACACTTCACTTTTAAGGACATTTATTTTCACCTAAAACCATTCATTTTTTAATGCAGGGATAACCCTCCTATGATCCAGTGTAAAAAACCAATTTTTTATAACCTAAGAATGTGAAGCAAATAAGCATCATTTTACTTGGATTCAATGAACATGGAAAGCTTGCATTACAGTTTTGATAGCAAAATCTTAATGAATGTTTTTCAGTAACACAATGTGGACTGGACTTTTCTACTGTGGCTTTGCAGTTACTTTGCATTCTCATCTCCATCCGCCAAAGAGAACCCCAAATCCTAAAACAATAAAAACAAAGTTTGCTGAAATTTCCATCTCAAGGTTCCTATAGCACTGAACTATTAATTATCATGGCAGGCAGAGCAGACAGTTCTGATCAAATTGCCAGCCTGGATTTGTAGACCATCCCATCTCTTTATTTATCTCTATAGGCACAATATTGGGAAACATCTGAAGATATAAATAGGCATAGATATGGTTGCATGCTGAATTTTAAATAATTGAATGAATCCATTACTGCATCCTTGGAGGACTCCAATTTTTTCCCAGAACTGAAACTCTTTTCTGAGTGTTATCTACCTCATTATGCATAGATTAGTTACATTACATATTGGTTTGCACAGACCACACAGAAGCTGAAGAGCTTGCTACAGTTTTGCAGAGAGATTAATTGGAATGAGACTTAAGAAAACAACATATTCTTTTTTCTAAAAGGCTATGCTATTTATACATTTTTACATTCATATAAACAATAAAGCATTCACATGATACTCCTGTCATTCATATCCAGAGTGTTTCCAGCTATAAGTCTGCATTCATGCACCCATAGTTGGCATACAGCTGCAGCATGGATTTACAGCACAAATTGTTTCCTTAGACTTTGGTTGTGAGTCACTGAATTGAACATTGGTCAACTACAACTTTCACAATGACAGAAGGCATTGTTATTAACAGCAGAATCAGTACAATCATCAAAAACTATTATCCCCTTACTTGTGGCAACTCTTTTGTAGAAAGCTCTTAGCTGCATTTTCTCTTCTTATCCTGGCTACTTTCTTCAGCACTACAAATTGGGACATTGGCCTGCAGAGTCATTGCCAAATTTAAGGGCAATTATGCAATGAACAGAGGAAGTAAGAGAGGTCAGAGACTGTACCTCTGCTTGAAATGCAGGTGGTGAAGGTGCTGCCATGACTGAGTTGAAAATATGGACTGAGGTCCAAAGATTTGAAGCCTCTAATGGTCTTGCTCTGCAGACACAGGTTGCAGCCACACTCATTAAAATGCTCTCTGAAGCACTGTCAAAGTTCAAAGGATTTCCTTCTTTTTTTTTTTCTTTTCATTTTTTGAGCACTATGCCACAAATTGCTATCTCCTCACAGAATACTCACCACTCTTTCCAGAGTAATGAAGAGTTGGAGTTAGAAGCTGGCAATCTCTCATGGGCAATGTGTCAGACTGTATTTTTTGTTCCTAATTTAGTTTAAACATGTTGGTAGACAACATTGAGAAGCTGGGAGCCACTGCCTCTCACAGATGCTTCTATCAAGATGCTGTGGATCCCAAATCCCAGCCCTGTGCTGACCCTGTCAGATTAGCAGAAACCCCCCAGTGTCTGCAGACCACTGGGAGCCCTTTAGAAGGAAAATTTTACAAATGTGCAGAGTACTGCTTCTATTTTTTTTCCCCTGACTCACTCATTCTGCATCGCTTGACATTTTAACATATTGCCATATTAACCACCAAAAGTCTGATCCATGAGCATGACTTCAAACGTGTATTTACAAGAGTAGAGATGCAGTGGCATATGGACCACCAGCTGGTGAGAAGTAAGAATGGTACTTTGTGCAGCTTGAGTCACTAAGTAATTTTTTTTTAAAAAAAACAAAACATCTCTACAGTCAAAAAGTTAGAGACAAAAGCTTGGTTTCTTTGAACTGGAGTACTTTGAAAGGACAGTTGCAACAAGGCCAGTACTGAGAAAGTACAAAATCTGGAGGCATTAAATAAACTAGAAGTTATGTTGTTTATTATAAGAGGTATATGCAAACAAGATGCTTCCTGCCAAGTCTGTAAGAAATAGTACTGCAGAGGGAGAGATGTGAGACAGAAAAAAAGAGTGATGACAGTCTGTTCCTCTGGAACAGGAGGAATGAAAATCACTTTGAGACCCAGGGTGACACTGGGGGAAGTGTCTTTTTTATTGAGGTCATAACCACCTACACTCAAATGCAGAAGTCTCCAGAGCCTTTCTCCCCACCTCTCCCTAGTCTTGTGTGTTTTTCTCATGTGTTTCTCACCCATTTACCTCCTGGAGGAATTCTCCTCCTGGAGGAATTCTCCTCGTGCTCCACCAACAGCTTCACCCTTTCCCTCCCCAAGTGTTGAGTTAGGTCTGCAGAACATCAGCCTCTGGTATTTCCCACCCCAGCAGTTTTTAAGAGATTAATCTCTTATTTAAGTCACCTCAGCGTGAGTGCTTCCAGGAAGTAGTGTCCTCCTAGTCTGATCCTCAGACCATTATTTTTCACCATATTACTCCAGAAACAGCTGAAAACTCCATGCCTAAGGACATGCAACTTTGACAAAGATTATTTTTCATCTAACTTCAGAGACTGGGGTTTAATATTCTGCTTTAGTGCATTATCTTTTTCACTTTTCGTATTTCCCTTGAAGTCCAGCTGAGGAGAAACTCAGATTTCATAGGACAGTTCTGCAGTCTCTGTTTGCAGTGTTGCCAACCACTGGGCCCCCTCACCTGTGCTTCCTTGCCAGCCCAGCAGATGTTCCTGTGGCTTCCTCAGAGCCTCAGAGAGATGCAAGAAGAGGGAGTCTCCTGCAGCTCCATCAATGCAGCTGCTAATCAGAAGCTGTTTTTCAATAACTGGGAACTTTTTGGAGAAAGTAGTAAACAGAAAAAAAAAAAACAAACAACTATTTGGCAAAGGGGAAAGATATGTAGATAAACATTTTTTTTTTGTAATGGGAAGGGAGTTAGAGAAGGACTGTTCCTTCAAAAAGGCCTGTTCCTTCAAAAAAATAGAATATTGTCTCAGACTATTAAATAACAATATAACTAATTACCAAGATAATTTTCTTCATGCTGGAGCACCAAACAGCTGAAATACAGAAGCTGCTGAGAGCACTTACTATAGTAAATTACTGAAATGCTTCTCGTGGTTTATTTTGCTGAATTAGGTACTGAAAGGAGTGTGTTACATTATTTCTCTATTGACTCTTCCACATGTGATTATTTATTATTAGATGCATAAGTACAAATCAGACAGGAAGGTCAAGTAACTAATGGCTCTCATCAGCTGTAGAGCATTTTTGGCCCTGTAAAGGTAGAGACATTGTTTACCTGCATAATAAGAGTGATGTGAGTGATCATTAGAGCGCTTGAACATCAGTCTCATTAAAAAGAAACCCTCTAAACCAGCATGGAAAGCATTCACCTTGTAAAAGTTGTACTGGAATTGTAATGTAAAGGAAATAAAACCCATGCCTTTTTGCCTACCCTTCCCTGAACAAAGAGCAGAAGCTCAGCAGCGAGAGAGAGAAATCTGAAATCATTGCTTCCATTGTGTAGGTTTGTTTGACCAACAAAGGAACTTTTGGGCTTCTAGATGTCATCCCTTTCTCAGGAACCCTCTGTGGCTCCTGCAAGTACTTCTGCCTTCATAAAGGAGAGGCTGAGAACAGCTAAGTGACTTCTCCAAGTTCCTTGAGGGGTTTCTGTCAAAGCCAAGAGACCACATGAAGGGATTTTTTTGCCATAAGATAAAGAGGGCAGAGAACATAGAACAAGAGAGCGAAGTTCTTGCTCCAGGAGCAGAATAACCATTTCTGCAATGAATAGTTTCAATCTGCCAAGGAGCAGGGACAAGTTCCAAAGCAGAACATCCCTCAGCCAAATCAAAATGCTCATGGAACTGCTTACTTCTTCCCTGTCTCACAAATTATTTCCAAAAGACTGTTTTTCTTCCCATTTCCTCTCCATAGCAGAGAACCCTTGTGAGGAAGGATCCAGATACAAAGACTTTCTTAACTTGATCCCAAGTACAAATAATCCCCACAAAATCACTGCTACTCATTGCACAGATACAAGCTCCTAACATCACTTAGGGGATACTGGATAAGCATCATTGCATATATTCTTACAAGAAAAGTACTATTACCAGTATATTTAAGAGTTAAATCCACCACCAGTGTGAGCAGACTCAGCTGCATTCAGATCAAAATAGTTACTGCAGTTTCTACAGGTAAATCTCAGAATTATTTATTCTGATGTTTTCCTGTGCGTTAGAAAAGGTCATCCTATAAGGAGTAAAATACTGTGAGATGAAGGCAATTACCATGACTTCAGTTTCAATAGTGGAGTCTCCTCCCCCCCTCTTTTGACACATTTCAGCTTCAGGGAGATAAGCCCAATTCTAGGTACCATATCTATGCCCTTTTCAGTTTATGGTAATTGCTGTTGTGGAGCATCACCCTACTGGGGCCTCTGCTCTATCCTTCCCCCCTATTTTGTGCAGGCAGTAGGAGAATTTTCTTTTGATTTATTCTTCTAATAGCTTCAATGATGTCAGAATATTAGAACTGCCTATTATCTAAAGGTTGCTTTGCAAATTCACTTTAAATGAAAATGTAACTTTTCAGTCATTAATGCACCGAAAGAAGTTGTGGTTAGAGGAGGAGATGGATGGTTTGGAAGCTTATCAATTACATTTAAAAGCAAATTATCAGTGACAGGATCTAGGTGAAACAGGCAGCAGAAGAAATGAAAAGACAGATTGAGATATCAATCAAAGAGACTTTCACATCCTTTTCTTGTTGCAGGGCCGACTAAAGTAGGCATTTAGAAGGATGTAACAAAGCAAAGAGATTCTTCTGCCATCTGGGGAAACCTGAAGCATTTTTGCTGCCCAGCCACTCAGGGCAATGCATCCTGCACCCAGGCAGGAGATGGGTGTTGGCAGAAATCTGGAGATGCCATGGGATACACCACACACTCCTTGAAAGGCAAGGGTTAAAGAAACCAAGAAGGTTGTTCAGTAAGAGGGGACTTGGTATCCAAGCTGGAAGCATCTTTGCAGGGAAATTTTTGAAGCAGACTAGTTTAAGAAAAATACTTTAATTCTCAAAACCAAACCAAACAAAACAACAACAAAAATATAACATCCCAAAAAAACCCCAAAAGCAAAGAGATACTGCAAATCTCTCAGAGGGGACTTAAGATTTCAATGACTGTATGTATGTAATCTTAAACATTTTTAGGCCTCAGTTTTCATCTGTAAAATGGGAATGGTGGAGACCTCTCTTTGAGACTAAAAAGACAACATGAAATAAGGATATAGAAAGCTATGAGGCACCTCCATCAAGTGGTTATCTAATTCAAATATACCAGGTGCAGTTAGGACAAGAGAGTTTATTGATTAATAGGACACCAGAGGAAGATTCAGATCTGCAGATGACTCATTGCATAAGGGTTAATATTTGCTATTTGACTCTATGTCATTAAAAGCTCATGAGTTACTTCAGTCTTCATTAGATAAATAAGGCATTGCAGTAGTTTCTGGGCAGTTCTTCACATTTGAAGTTGTACTCTTTGCTTTGACTTGGGAAGAAACAATACATTTTATTTTTTCTAACTCTTGCATCTTTTGCTCCCATTCTCAGAAGTGCTGTTTGGACTCTAAGTTCTGCATTATAAACTGCATTCTAGATATGGATCTCCCATATTTAGGTGCTGTGATTGTTCAAAGGACTCTCCAGCTGGGTAGCAAGACTATTTGAGTGCTAATACAGTGATTGTAAAGAATGGGACATCAGCTCCCATTTTAGAACATAAATCTTGGCAAGTTTGAATGGAGTGTATTCAAATGGGAACAAATGGACATTTTCAGCATGTAATTTGAAACAAAACATTCAGCACTTACATGAATAAGCTCAGCAACTGCAGCACCCCTAGCACAGTCTAAGAGCCTATGGGTGGCAATTCCAAGCATCAAGAGAGAGCACCTGGTCCTGGGGTTCTGCAGTGGCAATCCTGCACTCCAGGCCCCTTTTCTGTAGCTGCAGGTTCCAGCTCAGGCATTCACCTGCCTTCCTTCTTTATCTGTGGCTCACAGACAGACAACCCCAGCTTCTTATGGTTTCCACGAGGAAAACTGTACCAGCACTGCATCTATTCAAGTGTCAGTCTTGGGTACATTGTACATATGTCTGTGTGCTTATGGCCACATCCATTCCCAGCTGCTGAGTCTTCTTAAAATGCACTTTCAAAAGTTCTCCCTAAAATTAATGTTAAGCACAGCTCCTTACACTTGCAATACTAGAAGTAAACTTCATCTTTCCAACTGAGAGAGTTAAAAAAAAAAAAAGAAAAGAAAAATCTGTGTGGGGTGGAAAAAAATGACTTGCAGATCAGCCTGCTTTTCGTCAGAAGTGAGCACCTTGTCTGCTTGTGGCATTTTGCTCTAGCAGAGAAGGTGTCATGCATCAAAATAAAAGGATATCAAAGAAGATGGCTGGAATGAGAATGAACAAACAGTGCAGATGCACTGGGAAGACCTTTAAAACACACAGGTGGAAGAATTATTTTCTTCTGGCCATTCCTGCAGTAAACCAGTGATGATGCTAAAGCACAAAGACTAAACTGGATTTTCTACTGCAGGCTACAGACATGCCTCCTCCTTAGCTCTGGGTAGTTATATTGAGTTCAGGGAGGAAGTTTTACATTAATGGAGAAAGGAAGGATGCTCAGCCTTTCACTGTGCAGCAGCTGTTAAAGACACTGAGAGGACAAGCATACAGTAATATTTTTTTTTCTGATTCTTATTCTAGTAGTGCCACCACCAATGTCTGCATAGTCAGATCCTAGCAATCACCTCTGCCATGCAATGGGACCACCACATAAGAGAGTTGCTCACCCTCCTTCAGCAGAAAAAAAGAGTCATAAGCAAGACAGAAACTATTAACAATGTCACTGGAGAAAACAAGCACAGCTAAACACCAGATAAAATCTTTTGGAAGGCTGAATCTGTTTAATTAGTCATAGGTTGAGCACATCCTCTTGGAGAGGGAAATGCTGAGAGAGTTGGGTTTGTTCAGCCTGGAAGAATGAAGGCTCCAAAGAGACTTTTTTGCTGCCTTCCAGTAATTAAAGGAGGCTTATGAGAAAGAAGGGGACACACTGTTTAGTTTTGTAAGATTAGCTGTGAAAAGACAAGGGTAAATGGTTTTAAGCTAAAAGAGGGTATATTTGGCTTAAAAAATTAAATTGTTCCTTCAAGGATTTTTAAATATTTTTTAATAAGGGGGTTGGTGAAATGTTGGCAAAAGCTGCCCTTAGAGGTGGTAGATATCCCATCCATGGAAACATTCAAGTTCAGTTTGGATGGGGCTCTGAACAAAAGGAACTAGTTGAAAATGTTCCTGCCCATTGCAGGGGCTTTAATTGGACTAGATGACCTTTAAATGTCCCATCCCAACCAAACTTTTCTATGTCCACACAAAAGGCTAAGCAAGAATTACTCCACTGAAACATTCACTAGAAACTGGGAGGAAGCCCTGAAAGTGTGAAATTCTCTAACAGATTCAGTGCTTTGCTATCAAATCCTCTCCCCCTTCACCAGTTCTCACTAATGATTTTCCTAACAGATAAAAATTTTGTGGTGCTCCTGTTCTGGGTTTTCTCTAAATGGAACATTTTTCTTGGTGTGCATTTTGGTCAAATTTAAGTCTGGTTGTATCAATGGTCTGAGACCACACAATAGGAGAGAGAAAGATTAATGTAGAATGCTTAGGGAGATTATGAAATTCCCATCCTTAAATACATTCAGAATTTGACTCAGCAAGGCCCTAAGCATCTTGGTCTGACTGAATCTACTTTGAATAAGAGGTTTGACCACATGACCTTCAGAAGCACATTTCAACCTAATTTTTTCCATGATCCTAGAGACTCCCAGTCCAGGTCCATACACTGAAAATCCCATTGGATGGAATGTTAAAGGACAACATCTGTACCTACTGCAGATTTAGTGTCAGTATTTTTTCCTTTTACATAGTTCAATTTAAGGACAGAAATATTTAATTTTTTACCTCTGTAACAGATGTCATCCAGCAGAATAATTTCAGATAAACACTGAGCTCAATCAGCTATAATTATATGGGACTTCAACTCTATTTTGTTTAAAGAAACACATTTACCAGAAAGAGACAAAGTGTTTCTATCCAGAAATGACAAAATGACTGGGGCAAGTTCCTTAGTTTCCTTTAGGAATTTTATTCTGTGGGCAGAGGTAGGCAGACATGAGCATAAGAACAAACTCACTTCTCTTGTGTTGATACCATGCTTGTGCTTGTAGCCATGGTCACCTTTGTGACCAATTCCATGCCTGCACATACCAGTGTTAGATTTCTTTGTATCCTTATGTTCATGCATGAAACACGGTGTGCACTTACATGAGAGAAAAAAAAAAACCCAAACCATTGAGAGCCACTGCCCAGGAGAAAATGATTTTCCATCTGTGAGTAACGCACCACTGTTGTTTCCAAAAAGCCAGGGAAGCCAGGCCCCACATTTCCTGTGAATGTGCAGAAGTCTTTTCTCAGAGCCTAAAAGGAGCAGAGTTGTGGAAGTCACTTGTATAAAACATCAGGGTGCACATTTCAGCCCATTACAAACCCCTACATAGTCACTGAAATGACAACCTGTACTGACTTGTAGGGAGCAATTTTTCTTGAACACAGTTACTCAGCAGGAAGCACAGAGCATAATTAATGTTTGTGTAGAACTCTATTTTAACTTAGGTCATCTAGTACTTCAGAATAGCGTGGTTACTCTTCATTTTTGTTCTTTTATTTATGAAACTGGATAGTCTTTATTTTCCCCAATTAGCTGAATGAATATCAAACCCTTCTAAATACCAAACCTGAAAATGTATAAATAGAGCAATAATAGGTGTGCTGCAAATACATAGATTAGCTACAGCTTGGAGCAAGGGAGAAAATTAATTGATGTGTGACATGCTATTGGGTAAAATTTTTTTTTGCTTGAAACTGAACAGTGGCATTTATCATATTAACACAGACATCTTTTCCAATCATCTCTGCTAGCACTGCTGAGGCACTGCCATTACTACCAGTAAATAGATGACAGTCATGTTTTATAAAAGGATGTGAACAGTGTGGTTTCAGGCAAAGTGTTTAAGTGTCTGATACTAAAAAATGAAATAACAATTAAAACCAGATAAACAGAGAAAGAAAACCAACAGTACTAAGCTGTACACACCTACCCAATGCAGAAGAGATGATTCCTTGTAGTACATGTTTCTTCAGTTTCAAGAATTGCTCAGAGCCCTTTGCTTTTATCCCATCACCCTGATGTGCAGGCAAGAACTGTGCCAATTCGGGGCAGTAAAGCAGCCTGTGCAAAGTGGAAGATGATTAAAGTGGAAGATGGTGCTGAACTGGATGCACTGCCCAATCAATAGGTCTTCCAGTGGAGTGTAATCAGCCTGTCCATCACTGTGCCTTCTTACCCTCTTCTCACTATAAGTTTTTCATATGAATTTCAGTTTATAAGAAGCATCTATTTGGAAAGCCAGAGGCTTTAATCTCGTCCTGAAAAGAGCTTAATATTCATACAGTATTGTAAGGAAATCTTAAGATCCCATGAGCTCAGGCAGCATATTTCAGGATGATTTGGATGATGTAGGCCCTTAGTTTGAATTTTGTTTAATGAAGATTCTTTTCCACTTTTTGATCTCACAAAAATGCTGTTTCTCCAACATGCAAGGCTGAACATTTTCAGTCTGTGAACACCTCATTACTGGGCTCAGCTTACAAGAGGAAAGAAGGTTACTTGGCCTTAGCACTATAAAAACCCCAGCCAGGGGATGAAGCGAGCTATTAAAAACAAAACTTAATGAACATGAGGGAGCAACCATGAAAAAAAAAATCAATGGCACCAATAAGGAGATTTGTGTGACTGAATTTTGTGAAGGTGAGTTATGTGACCCAGAGCAAAGTACAGCCTTCCACTGTCAAAAGTTTGAACTTGCCCTGGAGGCCTTCACTTGTGCAGCAAAGGCAGAGAATTTAACACTAGCAAAGGTCACAACACCAAAAATCTATATGAGATTATTTGTTGCAGCTCATAAGAATACATGAGAAGATCAAAGCTTTTCCTTGGGACTGGAAGGGATTAAATCACACAGAAAGTATCTGCAAGGTAGAAAAAAAAGATAACTAAATCTCAGAGACTGCTTATCAGCTTCCCAGCCAAGACGTATTATTTGAATGAAAAATAGTTGTAGCCTGTGCTACAAACGACATCAAAATGCAAGTATTGCAGTGACTTGACATTTACAACACATGTGTTTCTACTACAAGAAAGAGCAGGCTTCTCCCTGGAAATCACTTTAGCTTAAGTTAAGGGATGGATCTTTCTCTTCTTGAGGAGCATGCAGACATTTAGGCAGGAAACATGCTTCAGAGAAATTATTTCTGCTGAAACCTTTTTAATTTCTCAGCCATCTCCCTAGGCCTTGCCTGCACCTGGGGCAAGGGGCACCACCATTGCACAGAGAGTTCAGGGGCAGCAGAATCTTTGCTCTGACACTGGATTTTGAGCTTGTGTACCTCAGACTCAGTGCTTTCATCTTTACTGTGAGAAAGGAGGTATTAAAAACCTCATTGCATTGTCAGTGTGGTGATAAAGGTGCTCTGAATTTGGGAACAGTAAACAAACACACCTTTCTTTTGGAGAATACGGGGAGCAGGGTGCCAACAGCAGCTCTCAGCAAGTCCTTTTTGAAAAACTACCAAATAACCAGCCAATCTTTACTGAAAATATGAAACTGCTTTAGTGACAAGAGCAAAAGCAAAACTCTGGATCAGTCCTTGAGATAGAAACAGAGCAGAAGTGTTCACCTCAGATATCTCTTGGTCAGGCCCTTCTGCCCAGCCTTGTCCTGACCTCCTCAGTCCCCCCTAACCTCACCCCTGAGATATTTGGGTACTCTTGCAGGTTGTCCTTATGTTCCCTCAGTTGGATTTCTGCAATTTCTTCTCTCTGGAGCCAGATCTCACAAATCAGTAGATGTAACTGACTTGAGCCAACAGGGAGGTCAAATGAGGAGAAAAGTTCAATCTTCAAATTCACCTATCACCTCAATGACAAGGAGATACCTTCTTAAATCTCAGTGATTCACAAGTAATTTTTCTGACTACCTCATTTCCCCCCCCCCGCTCCGATTTTGTTCTTTGGAGTAGACAAAAGCTTTGAGTGAGCAGAGAGGTAGATAAACAGTTTAAGTGACTGGGCAGTATGGGTATAAAAACAAATGTGCACAAACAGCAGGAATACATTTAGTCTTGTAGTTGAAAGTATATTTGTTACCATAAAAATGGGGCTAAAGACTAAAACTAAATTAGTTTTAAGAAAAATCCCAATCAGTTGATTAAAAGGATTAGCGAACACGATAGGGAGCACATCCCTGTGGCCCAAAGTACTTATTTCAGCCTTGCATTACTGTAAAATTTGTGATACCTTCTTTAACACAAGTTTCTTTGTGACTTGTTTGCTGGTTATATTGTGAAGTTTGCTTGGGTGAGAAGCTGAAGGCAGAGAAAAAGGCATATAAAATGCAAAGACCTAACAGCATTGGAGGGCAGATAATCTAGCCCAGAGGGAGATAACATGTATGGCCCAGAGTCTGTTCACACTGCACCCTAAAAGGCAGATCTGATTTACCTCCAAGCATGATGGTTCTTTACTCGTGAACAATAAGAAAAGGGAGATGAAAGCAATAAGCCATTTACCTTTAGCACTGATGGAGGTACCTAATTCACTGCTGAGTACACATTCATTGCTGTGCCATATTCTTGTAAAACAGCAGGTCAGAAGGCACTCATAATTTAGGGTCCTTGCCTTCCTTGCTTTGGTTCTGAAATGTCAAAGATGGCAGAGACTGGAAAAATTAAGACCCCTCTTGCATTCTGCAAATACTTCCTCTGACAGTGTATCTCATTTGTAAAGTACAAGAATGAGGCATACTCTGCTTATAGCAGAAATTTATATTTCTGCTGTAAATTATTATGTAGAAGTGGCCATAATCCATCCCTCAGTGAATACAAGATTCTCCTATGGATGAAAAATAGATAAACACATTATGCTGGGCTTTTTTTAATAGCAGCAATGATCTCATTCAGTGACTGACACAGTAGTGCTAATTTGGCCCAAATAGTGCTTGCAGCCTTTTTGCCACAGCACATACCTGAAAGTGTTCCATGTGGCTCATTTGGCGTTTGCAAACATCCAAAGTGCTTCAGAGTCACAGGAGAGAACCAGCAGCACTGCATCAATCCTGTTAAATACAGAGGTTTCCTCGCCAACAGTGTGACACTAGTAAAGTTTCCAGAGTAAAAAAAGCACATAATGTGGAAAAATGAAAGGTCCAAAGTACATTACTTAATTAAAACTTTCATCTCTGGCATGTACCACAAGAGAAGTATTTTCAGTCTGCCACCAATATTTCAGTATTAAACCCACAGATTTTACCCAAGGTTCTGCACATCACCCTGACCTTAAGCACCCAAGTTCTAACACAGCTTTACATCTAAATTAGCATAGTGGAGTATTTCACACCAGTGATGCTTCACTGTGGAGTTATTGTTCCAAGCCTGCAGATACTAAAAATATCTCTATCTCAGATTATTCTTAGTACTTCCAGTCACACTAAATAAATGGAAAGAGGAGAAAAACCTAAACTCATAACACAACCCTTAAAGACAGCACGAAAAACCGCTAGCCAAGACACGCCTGGTACAAGTGACTGAGGGTTCAGTGATGTGAGCCCTGTGAGTTGAGGGCTCACCCTGAAGTTTCTCTTCAGCCAATCTTGGGTTTTATTGACTGTATCAGGGTCATCAGGGGTAGAGGGCTCTGCTTTAGAAGGAATGGAGTGACTAACAGCTCACCCACTGCTCCTTTCCTGGGCTGCAAATGAAAGGTGAGGATTCAACTGCCCCAGGCAAGAAGCATCTCAGCTGTGATGTCCAAGGAGGCACAAGTACCTAGCAAATTGTTGGAGAAAGGAGTGTGCACTCTACTCTCTCTATCCTGTCTCCCACCCCTTAACTTTTCTGCTTCAGTCCAGGCTCTCCAAACGGGGATTCCTCCAACCTTTCCCCATGGCAGTTCATCTGGAGCAGCACAGGCTTGCTCAGGATCTCTCCCAGGCACCTCCTTCTGCAGCCTGTTGAAATCCTAAGGGTATGTCTCAAGAACTTTTCAGACAGTCCCCAGAAAATGCTGTAGGCAGTCAATGCTGGGACAATGGCCCATCACTGTCTGGATTTGGTTATCATGTGTGCTGGTGGGAGCATACCCCAGGAACATTTCAATTATTTTCTACCTCCCCACAACTGGGGTGGGTCACCTGCCAGGTCTTCACTTGTCTTTCCTGAGGTTGCCCATGTTTTTCCATCTTCTAAATAAGTGGGACTGTCCATTTTAAGCAAAAGCTGCTGTATTTCTTATTGATAGTTAAATTCAATTTACATAAAAGGGAACAAATTGTTCTCTATTTATTATTCTGAGCTGCAGTAGACACATTAATTTTAGAGTACATAGTTTTTATTGACACATAAGGCTTATTTCTTTATTCATTTATGAATAAGAAAGGTTGTTTTCTTTATTCATTTATGTTGTGTTTGACATACACTAGCAGGCCTGAATGAATGGAGCAAAATGAATTACTATAAAAATAAGAAAAAATAATTTCAACACCATCAACAGGGCTCAATAAATCCAGACAACTGCATTTGCTTTGCATCTACTTTTTCTTTTTCAATTTTATTACGCATTTACCTCGCCAGGTCCAAATGAACAGAAGAGTGTTGGGATACATACAAAAAATTGCTGCCTACCCTAAAAGAATGAACCTTGTATTCACAGAAATCTAGAGAGACCTCAGCTTATTTTAAATCCCTTTTCTGACTTGTACTGCCAACATTCAACTTCATTTGAAAGATGGAAATGGAAATGGACTGTATTGTTAATTGTAATCAGATTGACATCAACTTGCTAAGAATGGTTTCAATGAATTACTGTCCTCTGAAAAAGTGCAAGTTGGAAAAAGCTTGTGATTGAACATCAGTATGGTGAGGATAGAAAAATCTATTAATACTTTTACACTACCCATGGGAGTTAATCAGAAAGCAAGACTTGACTGAAATGAAAGGCCTTTTCACACCAGGATGTGAAACCCTTACCAAATGGAAATTATTTGCTTATTTTATTTTCATTAACACTTAATGAAGTATCTAGCAAAAGTTGAAGTGGTCACTCAGCTTTCTACAGAGTGTGCAGGACTCACATTAGTGACCTATTTTAATAGTGATAATCAGTGTACTAACTCTTTATAACCCATGCTATAAAGCAGAAACACATCACTATTCTATATATAAACTAGATATAAACTAGATATATATTCACTATATATAAACTAGAACGCATCACTAGCTAACCTTAATTTTTTTTCTTTTTTTCCTCAGTTTCCCATTTCTATAGCCTTATACTGGTCTAATTGCCCAAGACACATGGTTGGTCAAAGTGGTTCTGAAATATACTGAGAGTAGAAAACAATCAAAAGGGGCCAACTGTCAGAACTTTCTAAAGTGTGAGGGATTTTTGCTAACTCAGGTCTGAAAAATGAGGTGATAAAGCTGATCATCTGCCTGGATTAGTCTCAGGAGTCAGAAGGCAGCAGATCACAGCTCTGCCGGGTTATAAATACATATTCTTTAGTAAGCAATCTTTTAAGAGCATAAAAATTGTCATATAATGAGATATTACTAATAAAGTTTAACTTTGGCCACAGGTTTGGCCAGAGAATTCACAAGAAATTAAAGCAGAAACCCCAAATTCCCATTGGCTCTTCAATATTAACTACACTGGGGCGAAAACTAGTCCTAAGGTATCAAAATGTGCCTTGAAGACAAAGCCCATTAAAGAGAAATTGTAGAGTTTTATTGCTAGACTCCTACAGAGCTCTCCCAGATGTCAGCCAGTAATGCAGACACAGGACACTGCTGGCCCCATGCCCTTCCACCCTCTTGCTATCCAAACAATTTAGCTTGTCTCTATTCCCCAGAGGGCAGGAACTGCCTTTCCTCTTGCACTGGAACACAGCAAGGAAGAAAAAGAACAGGATTTTAAATTCCCCTTCCATACTCATCAGAGGGTCCATAGGGAACAGAACAAGTCTAAGCCTTATCAGAAACAGGCCAAGAAATACAGCTAGTGAGTGTGCTTTGGCCCTCCTGCCAAGATGTCTGGAGCTGCTGAAAGTGGATTACATGTAAACAAGACAAGAACAAGATACTGGGCATTAGACCGTGAAAGGATGTCACTTCTCACAAAGAGGTAGTTGCCAGTAGGAAGTTCAGGGATGATGCCAAAATACACTCTGCAGAGGAGAAAGAGAGTGAGAAAAGAAACATTCAGTTAGAACAAGCTATAACTGGATATTCCTGTAAGTATTTAAGAAGATTGCTCATCTAAAAGTGTAATGCAGCTGCCAGGATCAAGCCTAAGTCTTCCAGTAGCAATGGAGGAATGCAGTTTCTTTCTGAAATACCATAGATTGAGAGAAAGTGACTAGCAGCTGCTGAAATAAGTAACAGAGCACACTGTTTATCTATGCTCAGAGGCAAAAAATAAATTGTAAAAAAATTCTGAATTCTAATACCAGGAGCTCAGATGTTCACTAGTTGCAATAGTGCAATGGTTAGCAGTGAGTTAGAGCAGGTGGTCAAGGTTGTCAGCCTTCCTGCAGAATAGCTACTGCTCAGGGAGTACAGAAATTCCAGTACTGTCTGTGATCTTCTGTGATCTGCACAAATGCAATATAAAGACCTGAGAAAGTTAAACCTCTTAATTTTATACTCTCAGTTCTCATTATGCAGAGGAAATCAAAGGGATTTTAGGAATGAGCAATGTACAAGCAAGACTAGTGAAGCTGAGGGGAGGTAGCCTTTCAGCTCCCAAAATTCTCTTTCTATAAAGCAAGGAGAACATATCGGATCAAAAAGAAAACACAAACTGTTCTGAATAAACTATCTTGATAATTGAGGACTTGCTGTTTTCTCACATGAGCTATCTTTATTTAGTGCTTCTTTCTCCCACAAACATTTCCTCTCTCATCTCACATTCCCAGAGGTCCCTTGCAGACTATAACATTATTAAATACTCGCCAGCTTCTGCAGATCCCACCCAGCAGATGGGGGCTGGGGAGGACTGCTTACCTCATCACCAAGTGCTGCCCAGCTCCTGGCATTTGCATTAGCTCAGCTGTGGTGTCTGTTTGCCAGGCCTGATGCTCTCCCCAAGTCAAAAGTCAAGCAAGAGACAATCCTTTCATCTACCCTGCCTTAATGCAATAACTTGTATACTTGTAGAAGCCAAGAGCTTCTTGGTCTGGGGCTGGCAGGATCCTAGAGCTGCTATTTTGCAGAGACAAAGCTCATTACTCAGCTACTAAGCAGTAGCACAATTCTGGCAAAGGAGATGATGATACCTTTTAGCAGGGACCAGGGGAGAGTTAGAGACTCTAAAATTACGTGAGAGTAAAACAAGTAAAATCTGCTGTTTACAGGCTCACTTGACATCTGCAGCCCTAAAAGATTTGGCTGAATGAGCCACATGATTGTCTTCCAACTCCCTGAGGGCTGGCCCAGAGTTTCAGTGTCCTTCAGGGAGGTATCAGAACATTACCCTCTGACTGAGCTGGTAATTTTACTCTATTTGCTTATGACCACTAAGGCTTGCACAAGCAGGAACCTGATCTCTCTATGTCTTGGCCCCACTACCAGACTGGAAATTCTGCTTTTCTGGCTTCCTGTATATGTTGGGTTTTCTTGTCTGAGGGGACCAGACCAGACTTTCTGGTGTCCATGTTTGTACCAAAACAAGCTAACACTGCTGCAAACCTCAAGCCCAATTAACCACCCGTTACACTTGGCATCCAAGTCCAAAGGAATGTGTAAAAATTTAAATTGTTTGCACAGCCTAGTTAGCATTAATGTCCTGCACCTAAAGTACACATGCTTGCTCTTTCTGCTGTCTGAGTCAAATTGTATTCTGGGCACAAAATTCAGGCATGGCACTGCTTCTAGAACTGATCCCTGGGTCCAGAGGGGACCTTCAGACCTCCTGAAAAAGGAACCCAGAGTCCTTAAACAGCAGAAGAGAGAAACACAGAATAGTTTGGAAAAGGAGAGATATAGAAGTGATTTTCATTTTATTTTTTTACTTCCTTTCTTGCTGGCTTCATGACTTTGTATTCCTGGCTATCCAGTGCCAAGTCTCAAGTGGAAGGCATGGAAATCTGTGCTGATAGCCACCTTGCAAGGGTATATCCTGGGAAAAAGTAGAAACAAGACTAAGGTCTTCAATTTGAAATAAAACAGCTCTCCCTGCTCAAATCACTGAAAGTGTGGGATATGCACCACTACAAGTGGTGTTTGAAATACGAAATCACAGCTGCTGAGCTCTGTGCTAACTCTGTACTGCCCATCCTGTGGGGTAGGGGGATTTGAAGCACCATGAATGGATCAAGCTCCAGCAAGTACCGTACCTCTGGCCTTGCAGAGAAATCTCAGCAGTGCTGGGGAGCCTGGCCACTTGTCCTCAGGCAGATCAGTGTCTGCACAACCTCCCAGGGCACCCCAGAACCCCAAATTCTGTGTGTCTGTGGGACTGGTCAGAGAGAACATTTTTTCTGTACTCATGCCTTGAAAACAGGACCTGCACTTAGCCAAATGTTGCTTCTGGGCCTGTCCCACCTTTAGTGCTCGAGGCCCTCCCTTTGAGAGGTGTGTCCATGTGATCAGATTCTCACCATTACACCTTCTGCATTTCTGTTCCTCCACTGTTTTAACAGTGTCCATTGGTTAGTTGTTATCCTAGGCAGACATTGTCTACTTTGAACAAAGCAGTCTCATGCCCGTGACTCTCTGAGGTACATCTGGATGAAAAGTGAGCCTGTTTTCTGCCACACGGCCTCTTCTGGCAAGAGAAAGTTTGAAGAGCCACATGGCAGGAGTTAGCCAGGCAGTGATAAGACTCACCTGAACATATATATCTTTTAATTGCTAAATGAGGCATGTTCCACAACAGCTAATGCTTTTTTTTAAAGGAGATAATTCATTCCATTCCTGACAGATTTAATTGTACTCTGATTGCTCACACCTGGCAATTTTGTTTTGTGGCACAGGTTTTTTTTTTCCCCAAAGCACTTTCAAAGCATAGGATGGGCCTTGTGCCAGATGTAGTAGATGTTTCAAGCCCTGAAATAAATGGAATGGGATTTGCAGAGCCAGCTTTAGACATAGACAAAGTGTGCAGTTGCTGGGGCAGCTGCCTGCTTTGCTTCTGCCAGAGACCTGCCACTGCTACTGCCAAAGGAGAGGATGCTCTAGGTGGACTAAAAACTCTTGCTCATCCTTCTTGCAAGCAGCAGTGGCCATGGCCCCTTGTCCTGGCACAAGCAGGAGCACCATGCCTTCTTCTCCACAGCCCTGCCATCTCCCTCAACAGCACTCATCCACAGGGTAGTGAAATTCTGCATTCCTTTGCCTCTGAGTCAGCTCTGTTTCCTGCTGAATCCATTATTCTGGATTCAGATGTTTCACTGATACTTGTCTGGTTCAAATTGGTATGCAGGATAATCAATTAGCTATTCTGAAATATAACACTGAGCAGATCTCAGAGTATGGGATCTTTTTAACACACCTTAGGGCTGCCATCCCTTGGATGCTTTTTAGTCTTGTTTTCTCAAAAGATCCTCCTCCACTCAAGTGACCCCATCAGAATCTTCTTCTCAGTTTTTTCTCTTTACACTTGAGGTCGTATCCTGAGATAAGAATTCATTATTCTGCATGTTGTTGTCCCACAATCCCAAGAGATTTCCCCTCCCTCAAGAAACTCATACTTTAAATGGAGAAGAAGGGAAAGGGTAGGGGAGCAAGTCAAGCAACAGAAAAGTGAGCTGTTTGTCTCTGTATTGGGAGCTCTGTTGTTTATTTGGCATACCCAAGGGTCCAATATAACAGTGTCTGGCATAGAGAAGTGTCTGAAAAATGAATGTGGTGTACCCTAAGACAACAGAAAATCTGTTCTGTATCATGGAAGGCACGTAAAACTGGAAAGAATTAATTCAAATAGCCCCACAGAGTGCAAGATGGACTGAGACAACCTGCATGGATATACAAGGGATAAACTTCACGGCAGCTAACCAAGGCAATTTCACTGAATTATTTTACCAGAAGTACAGTCAGTGTTGAATAAATTCTTCAATAAAATCAGAATTTGGCAAAAATAATCTAAATCTGTGGTGGCAAGCAGAAGAGGAGGCCCAAACTGGGTTTCTGAGGAGTCAGAAAAACACTTTCTGAAGTCTAATCTCTCTTGTTTTAATTAATTCCTTCTTCTAACCTACCAAAATGTAACATAAAAATAGCTCAGATTATACTCTAGGGCAGTTGTTTACATGCATATTTACCAATTCTCCAGTGAGCAGATTTCTGAAGCAGATCGCTCACTGCTTAATTTTCTCAGCAAAAGGAACACAGAAATCTATGCACAGTGAAAGCACCCATGCTCTTCAGGGGTAAAAGATAAGGGTTGTAATAGTCAAATCAGAAGGAAAATCTGAAAAGATGTAAAATACTCATCATGTCTATTGATTTTAAGCTGCCTGGAAGCATCTCCTGGGAATGTTTCTCTGGATATTATCTCTGTAATCATAGTATTCTCAATTGTAAATTCAACTGCTCTGTAGCAGAACATTCGTATTGTAAACACATAAAAGTGTTGAACTGATAAATGCATTGCTAGCAGAGCTCAAATGACAAATTCATTAGCTGCATCAGGTTCTGAAAAGTAGGACTGCTTTTACCAATGACATTTCTTCCATTTCTGCCTCCAGTCATTGGCAGTACTAATATGGTGCCTGGTTCTGTTCCCCCACAAGTACCAATTACCGAAGGGAGTGACATTTGGAAGGACTGAGATCCATTGTTAGAAAATGTCTATTGACAATAGCCTTTTTGTGAAAAATCAGCTTAGGAAAAAAGATGTTTAGGAACCTGGACGTTTGGGGACAGTGATCTGCATTTACAGACAATCCTATACTCCATCTTCTAAGTGGTTCTGTATCTGCTGCTCTTATTGAAAGGCTGTTTCAGAATCATGTTCTGTCATTAGAAATCTTCAAAATTCCAATAGAAAATGTAATCATGATCAGTTTCTTCTTAAGCCATCACTTTTCTCTGGAGGAAATAATTTTGCCCTTCCCTGTTACAATGTCAGCCTTTCCTTTCTCTTTCTTGAAAAAGGGTGACTGAAATTCTGCACCACTGCCCTTTCCCCAGAATGCCAGCTTTCCTTCTCTTGCTGAAACACCTCACACCGTAGTTCACTGGAGCTACTTAGAAACAGATCTTTAGCCTAAAAAGCTTTTTAGCACCACATTCTCTGACTAAATGAAAGTTACTAAGCCATCAGATATACCTCTTTATGGTATGGTATGTTTCAGTCTTAAGTGTTAGCCTTATTCTACTTGCCATGTAAAATGTGTGTCATTTTAAAGGGATGTCTTGTAATTATTAGATTCTCTGGAGGCACCAGGCATGGATTGCTGGAACTCTGAAAGCACAGACCAGTCTTTGCACAAAAGGCCTTCTATTCTCAGTAAAGATTATCCTACTCTGTATTCAGTATGATTTTATTCACACATTCACATCCCCCTACTTAAAACCATCACAGCAGATTTTGGAAAAGGTATGAAATATAAATACAAGCACAGTTGATGTATGCAGTAAACACAGCCATATATTTAGAAAAGACCTCTTACATAGTGCATTCCTAGATGACAAAATGAGTCAGTGATTATCTAAAGCTCCCAGACTTAGAGGCTCCAAGGAAGACTGCTGGAAAATGGGGGAAAGGAAAATTACACTGGCAGCAGAGGATTCTGAAGGTAGCTTTCAATACATTAGCTATTTATTCAGCTGATACCTTAAGCATCTAAATATTCCAAACTAGGAACCCAAAATATCTTTTCATATTCAATCCCATGAGATTGATGAAAAGTCACACATAGACAAAGAAATCTTTTCAACCTGATACTTACTGACAGCAATCCCATAATGTTCTTCACATTGAAACAAAGCTTTAAGTGCACTCAGAGATGGCAGCTGGAGTTTTATAAATATTGCCTGAAGTAATGCCATAAAAAAGAGTAAAAAAAAAAAAAAAAAAAAGGATCTGCTGCTGGGGCATTGGAACAAGGCATTTCTGATAGAGAAAAAGGTAGGGGGGAAATGATTTGTGGTGGCCTAATTACATTAGAAACAATTCTTATTCAGCTAGTTGAAGAAAAGAACCCAGTGTAAATGGAGGAAAGAACAGCCCTTAGGTCAATCTGATATTTGTTTTTCCTGCATGAAGAAAACCATTCCTCATGAAAATTGTTTCCTACCATTATGCAAAAACTCATCATAAAAATAAATGCCTCAGAGAAGCTGTTGTGTATTATCACTGGCAGCATTGGAGAGCCACTGCTGATAGTGACCCTTCAGGAAACATATAAAACACATTAGCAGGTATAGTTCCAATGGGAAATGTGCACAAACAACAGGTATATTTTGGCACCTCTACAATGCACTTATGGCTATTTCTTCCCACTGCAAATAACAAAATGCATTTAAGCAGTTCACAAACTATCAGCTATCACTGAATTATATTGGAAGGACGACCTCTAACCCTTAAAAGAGTGACTGTTTTTATTTTAAAGCAATGGTTTATAAGTTTTAGGACAGTAAAGCTGATGTTTTTCACAATATGCAGATGATCAGCTTCTCAAGGACACTCAAAATGAAATATTATTAACAATTTATGATTATTTCCATGCAGATTCTGAATGACTAATTCCTATCATATTTTTCTGCAGTTGCAGGAGGGAGGGTTTCTGCACCTGTTTCTCTTTTTCTCCTGCAAATCTAATAATCAGTAACACTGTACTCAGCCAGCTATTAGATTTCAGATCTATTAGTATATTTCATGCATTTAAAGACTGACAAAATGTGAAGTTATATAGCCACAATATAATGCCACAGTGATACCAAGAAGAGTGATCACCAAGAATGTGCAGCTTCACAATCTTGGATTTTGTTGTAATAACCCGCTAGATTAAAGCCAATATTGGATATTCATATACAAACTAGAGCATCTCATTGATGCCATAAAGCAAATGTTTGGAAAAATGTGAGCTGTTTCCACAGATACTTCTAAGAGCTTAAACTTGTTGTTAATTAGAAATTTATGGAAAACTGATTAGCGTATGTTATCATACAGAGAATAAGTCATATTAGCATTTTGAGAACAGAAAGTTCTTTATTCATTAGTCATAAATCCCAATATTTTGTTCATACACCTCTATTGAACTGACTGTCTTGGGTCTCAATGAAATGTAATTTGTGTTTTGGCAACACAATTTTTTGAAAGTGTCAACAAACAGAATTAAACATTGCAAATAGTTCCAATTCTACCACAACTGCTCTGTCAACCTGCCTAATAGAGTAATAATTATTCACACATTTATAGCCTAAGCATAGCAGTTCAAAGCCTTTAAGCACTATTTTCCTCATATATTTCCTGACAATAGTGGATTTAAAGTATGTACCTACATATACATACACATATGTGTATGCATATTCATAGACATTCACTTCACAGAAGGCCACCCCCATGGTTTGACAAATATAGGTGGATAAATAGGTAGGTAAGGGAGATGTGATGACCCAGCAGCATTACTGATCACTGAGACCACCCAAAATTTTCCACTGACTGATTTCTTAATGCTTTGCAAAATTTTGACTATATTAATGGGAATGGTGCATGCCACATTTCTGTGCTGAAATGCCTCAGCTATTTCAGAAAATATAACTAAGAAAAAAAGGTGTGTTTACTCATAGCAAAAATAAATAGCCAATTACTTTCTTAATTAAGAAGACCTCAACCAGCCTGCTTTGCAGCTGGTACCTAAAATATGCCAAGGAGCTTTCCAGAGTGTCAGGAATTTGTGTTATAATTAGCATGGGCTTGCCAAGTCGGTGAAAAGGGGAATCTCAATCCATCCCAGCTCCACCAGTCTGATGTCAGTGCCATTAACAGAGCCTGAAGAGAAATCAAATGTCAGCAGGAGATCACCTGAAAAGTGCACAAAAGAATTCCAGACCCTGCAGCCAGTAGTTTGTCTTTAGCATGGGGGCAGCTTAAATCCCTCTGTGAGGAATGAGGAAGGCAGTATTTGACATTTTGCCATCAACACAGACGGGGGATCCAGTGCATCCTCAGAGGGTTTGCTGATAACACCAAGCTGTGGGGTGGGGTTGGCACATTGAGGGAAGGGATGACATCCAGAGGGACCTGCTCAGCCCCCAGAGAGGGGAGGTGGCCCAAACCTCATGAGGTACAAGGACAAGAGCAAGGTCCTGCATATGGGTGAGAGCAATCCCAAGCACAAATAGAGGCTGGACAGAGAATGGATTGAGAACAGACCTGAGGAGAAAAACCTGGAGGACTTCCAGTTCCCAGAGGGGGCTTACAGGAGAGCTGGAGAGGAACTTCTGAGAAGGGATAGAACATTTGAGTAGTGATAGAACAAGGAAGAATGGCTTTAAACTGGAAAAGCATAAATTTAGATAAAATACTAGGAATAAATTCTTTTCTGTGAGAGTGGTGAGGCTCAGGCTGTCCAAAGAAGTTATAGATGCCTCATCCCTGTAATTGCTCAAGGCCAGGTAGGATGGGCCTTTGAGCAGCCTTGTCTAGTGAAAGGTGTCCCAGACCATGGCAGGGGAGTTGAAACTACATGATCTTTAATGTCCCTTCCAAAACTGTTCTGTAGTTCTATGATTTTATAAACTTTCAAAGTTGTGCATTTCCAAAGCTTTAGTTTTTAAACTAGATCTCACACAGGTTCTGCCTCAGTCAAGTGTTCTTGATCCTGAAGTTTCGAGACTAAGACCTCCTCCCTAAACATTTATGGCAGGTGAAGGTGTTTTAGTGTCTGGCTTCCCAAGAGGGCACATGGAAGTGATCTCTTACCAGAAGCAGCAGTGATGCACCAAGAGGAGCCAGTGGCCATACTACAACATCTAATTTGGAGATTGAACTGATGGACAAAGCTGGAGATGAGGAGAAGCCACAGCAGGAGCCTTTTAGAAGAGTGAGGCAAAAAAGACAAGAAATAGGAAGAGTGAAAAAAAGTGGGGGGTTTCACCTGGTCAGAAAGTTACTGAGAGGTACGGAAGCCAGCAGGCCTCTTTAAGAGAAAAACCCTCTCCTAAAATGTGTCAAATTGAGCTGGCAGAGCAAAATCTTTGTGTTCCTATACTATTATAAAATAGGTATTCACTGATTACAGGTGTTCTCATCTTCCTCCCTTTTCTGCTTCAAGGACATTTCCAGCCTTCCCATATTCTCACACACTCTGTTGACATCTGTGTCTGCACTGCAGAGCTTGTTGGTCCAGTCCCACCAAAATACCCCAACTGGTGGGATGCATGCTCCCACAGGACCCTGTTTTTCAACTAGAGGGTCATATTTAAAATATTCATTAGGACACATTGTTGCAGCCCATGCAGCAGTTTCACACTGTTAATGCTGTGGTCATGGATAGTTCTGGCAACTCCAGGAATAGAACTACCACCCCCTCACAGAAAATGGATGGTTTGACATTTTTATTAGCTTCACCCTTTGTTCCATGGAGATGACAGCCAGTTACCTACACTGGCATGACTGGTAGGAAAGTAGGTAGAAGGGAAGCACAGCTGACAGCATCCTGCAAGTCTGTGATGCTAAATCAGCATCAGTGCCACGTGCCCTCTCCAGGAGGATGGGTGTAGAGGTAGAGTCGTGACAGAGTGTTCTAAGGTGTCCCTGTGGTTCTCCCAGTTTGCTCTGTCAATGTTTCATCTCAGGTTATTAGTGTTTATAAAAGCATGCCCTTAAAATAGCTTCATGGTGTTAATTGAAGCAAAAAATAGCAGTTCCTGAGCTTAAGTTGTTCGTAACAGGGTAAAATAGGGATAAATTGGGCAAGTACAGAAATCATAATAGCGCAATCCAGTTTAAGGGTGACTTTCAAATCCCCTTCATGTCTTAAAAATCACTGACTTTAAGCTAAAATTTAGACCAGGATACATTCCTTCCTGCTTTACAGAAAATCCTTCTCTCTTTAACAGATTTGGGGTGACTTTTGCTTAAAGACTGCTTAAATCTGCTCACTAAGTTCCTCTCAGAAGTGGAGCAACCACAAAATTCTCCAACTTCTGAAAACACATTTCAGACAAATCTTTCAGATATGTATTTCAAATTTGTAAAATAGACATGTGGATTCTCCTATTGTACCCTGGCTGGACACCAGGTGCCCACCAAAGCTGCTCTGTAACTCCCCTTCTCAACTGGACAGGGAGGGGAGAGAAAATACTACAAAAGGCTCATGTGCTGAGAGATCACATGCCAATCTCCATCATGAGCCAAACAGACCCCACTTGGGGAAATCAGTTTATCACCAGTAAAATCAGAGTAGAATAATGAGAAAATAAAATCTAAATCCTAAAACACCTTCCCACCATCCCTCCCTCCTTCATTCTCATCTATCTCCTCCTCCCAAGTGTCACAGGAGGGGAACTGGGGGCTGTGGTGAGTTCATCACTCCTTGTCTCTGCCACTCCTTCCTCCTCAGTGGGAGGACTCTGCACGCTCCCTGCTCCAGGGTGGAGTCCCTCCCCTGGGAGCCAGCAGGGGCACAACCCTGTCACCATGGGCTGCACCTGGGCTGCCCAAGCTCCAGCTCCTGGGGCACCTCCTGCCCCTCCTTCTGCGCTGACCTGGCACCTGAGGAGTGGCTTCTCTCACAGACCCTCACTCCCCTCTTCAGCTGCAGAGAGAACTGAAAAAAAAATTATTCACCACCTATAGAATATGGAGAGGGGAACATGAAGGGCATTGCGTTTATGTCCCTTATCAAATTGTTTCCTAAGTAGGCATAGCAGTCTGTACGTGTCTATTCCAGGCACAGTGCATCAGTGACCTTCTGGCACCAAAACTGCTGAACTGCCAGCTGCTCTCTGGACAGCGTTCATCATGGCTCACTGAGAAATGCATGTCTCTTTTTTTCAAATTCTCTGTATGTCTGTAAGTATCCTCTGTGATTACTGCCAGATGAGCCACAGACAATATTTGAAGTAACATACTGCAAGTTCTAGGACAAGAAAGGGAAACACAGACTATTACCACAGTGTGTCCAAATTGTGACCTCACTTTATACTGGAGTCGGTCTCAATCACATCAGTGAAGTATAAGTGAAGCTCTGGAGAAAGAAGAGAAAAATGGTTACTTTATCATGCCTTGACATAATAAGAAGTAGTTTTAAAATCTGATAGTCTTATTTTATGATTTTTTGATAATCTTTATTTTATGAAAAACTTTATCATCAGGTTGTTCAAGACTGATATTTTTCCTGTAGTAAACTATTAAAGTTCTGGAGAGACACATTATTTTTCTAAATAGGCTGGTCTCTTATTTGCAATACTTAAAAATTTCTTACAAATATTGTTTCAGAAAGGAAACACAACAGAGTAACAGAACCAGGAGCTTTCCCCATTTTGTTTCCTTTAAAATTTGCAGTTACTTTGAACAAAAATGTTTGTCTGTTTTGCTGATTTCTTATTTACCAATGCTAAAACAGTATCCCATGTAAACTTCAGAGGCTGACAAATTAATTTTTGTGGTTTATTATCAGGCAAATAAATCTTACCATTACTAATTATTTTTTGACCTTGTATATGAGAATAGGATTAGACTGGCTTCAACTGACACTGATTATGTGAGACAGGATGTTATTAAATCCCTTTGGGGAGCTTTTGAAAGATCCACCCCATTTAGAGCAGAGAGCTTTTCTCTGTCTTAGCTCATTTATGGAGCAATTACATGCGACTTACTACAAAAACAATGTCAAGAAAAACACGGAACAAACAGCTAAAGTGGAATTTACACCACTCCCATCCCTGTCAAAACATCTCACAATCTCACAGCCTTAAAATATTTTGTCAAGGTTACCTATAGCAAAGCCATTTGCTATATAGCAGTAAAAGGTATGAGATAGATTAGATTAAGACTACATGAAGGAGAACCTGTAATGGATATGAAGGCAGCAGAGATTTCTCATTGCTCAAATGGCTTCTTTGCACCAGGAGCCCAAATTTAATTAATTTTGCAGGCTTGAAAACCTTAATGTTTTCATTTAAGCCATCTCAGGATTTTCAAGTTCTGTTATTTCATTAGAACACTTCTATACAGGGTTTCTTAGTGAAGTGCAGAGAAATACACAAAAAACCTCTGCTCATTCTGGAAACACCTGTGGCTAAATTTCCTGTTTTGTTTGTCTGGGTTTTTTTCAAAGTTAATATTGCTCAGGAGGATTTTTAGGAGTAGTTTGCAATTTGGTATCTAAAGGTATGCAAATACAAAATGGAGAGCCAGGGAAAGACCATTTCCATAACTGGGTTTCTAAAACTGACTCTTTTCCTAATATCCTTAGCTGAGAATGAAAATGCACAGTGAAGTGCTACAGAACTGTGTGTATTAAATACATACCCACCTATTGATTATGACATTTACAGTTTGAGAACATCAAAAAAGCTGTTCAAAATGCATAATCCAAAGTAATTTCTGTTCACTGAAGAACCAATAACACTGAGGTGCTATGCTGCAAAGATTTATTTTCACCCCCAGTTTGACCTCAAAGTTGATATTGCTGTAAATTCATGTGGTGACAACACTTAACACATTAGGCCCTGATATTTTTCTGTCTTCCTTGTGGGTCTTCATATACTAAATCCAAGTCCAATATGGAAGAAATTAAAAGACACTGAAATGTTTTTCTCCTTAGGTACAGCTCAGTGGTATAACTAAAGTGACACACTGGAATTCACTTACAGCTTTTCCTCAGGATGTCTCAAAGCCCATCATCCTGCTGCCAGTAGTCCTTGACATGAAGCCAAACCCAGGGCAGACTCAGAGCAGTGGCAAGAGCCTCAGCAGGGTTATCCTCTCCCATCTTAGTGTTTACTAAGATTCTCTGCTGCTCTCAGCAGCACTCCTGAAATATGTCATGTATGTAAAGATGTGTTCATGGCCCAGAAGGCTGCTACTTTGCAGTAACCACTGGTAATTGATGGTGAATATTGGAGGTAGGATTTTCTGCATGTATAGGGATCACAGACCACAGAGAAAGTCTATGCAAATATTCTGGTTCATAAATACAGATATGCTTACATGAGGAAGAATTGATTTTTTTAATTGACTCTGCCCTTCCAGGAATGTTATATTGTATTTCTGATATTGCAAAGTAATAAAGCAATACTGTATGAGGCGTTCTGCATGGCCAAATATTGTAGTCCTTATTCAGACTTTACTCAGGAAAAACCACCTTTGACTTCAGTGAGGATTTGCTTGACTAAGGACTGTGCTCACAGACTGTTTTGAATCTTACCTGTTGCTAATCTTGGGCAACAGTTCTCATTGCTAATTTGTCTGCCTCATCCTTCTCCTGGGCTCAGGATCTGCTTTTGCTGTGTGTTATTCATAGCTTCTATTGCTAGTTCAGATTGCTTCTCTTTGTGCTTTTCTTTCCCAGTAAACATTTTGCAGCTATTGTTCAGCTGGTAGATGAGCACAGAACCTGGTTTACAGGACTTGAACCTCAGCCCAGATTCAATTAACACTGTTAAACATGCTCTCACTATGGTGCTCAGAAGGAATTTTGATGACCCTCATTCAATGAAGCATAAATTTGTTTAAGCTGATGTTTTTAGAATGCAAAAATATAAGGGCTTGATTCACAAATCTCAAGACCAAATGCTTCTGCAGTAAAATAGAGGGAGTAGCACCCATTTGGAGCCATTACAAGGTCAATTGTAAATGCTTATTCTGCCCTACAAAGGTCAGACAAGAAAGTTACTAAATGTATGTGCTGTAGCATCACTCTGTTTCGTAGTTTTAATACTGATTTAAAGATATCCTGAATAACAATTATTACCAAATTATGCCTTCTAGTGTGAAGCAAATCTAGCTAGGTTATCACTCGTATGTCTTATGAGCCATACCTAGCCATGGTTTATCCTCTATTCATGCTACAGGGTACCAAATTCCTGGGTGCCAACCTGCCTATGGCAACCTAGAATTCTCCAGGGCAGGCTCGCAAAATCTTCACCTACTCTCTGGGACAGGTAACTAATGAGTGATGTTTTGTGAAGTTATGCTTTCTTTCTAACTTTCTGATGTCCATAGGAATGTTTCATTTCTCCATGTTGGTCTGTGGTCTCTCATTGTTCAGTTCCACTGTGTTGTTTGGACTAGGGGAGGAGCAGCAGATCTCTTTGTTTTAGTTCTCTAGATGTGTTGATACCTCAGCCAAGCCTGTAATAATTGTTATTAACATGCATAAAAACTGGAAGTTGTTTAAGAAGCTGCAAAATCCACAGCTGCCTACTACCAGTTTAATCTCTTTTGGTACCACAGTTATCTGAGCAGTTCACCCACTTTTCTTAATTGCTGGTATGTATATATATTATCTTTCCTTTATCAGGTTTGCATTAATCTTGAGTTTCCTGAACTAAGGATTTTTCAATGTTATGGGTGCAGAACACTGAAAGGATGGGGGAGTTATGACTGATTATGGTTTACATTTCTACTCAGATGTAGTATAAGTTTAAGTAATGACTCAGTTTTCCATATTTTGCTTAAATTCTCTTCTATATCTCTCCTGAAAGCACTGTCTATTCTTTTTTGCATGACTTTATTTCAATTGGCAGGTATGTAGAAGAAATGTCATTCATTAATCCTATACCTTTCAATGACATATGAAATGTTTTAATATATTTCAAAGTAAGAAAGTTAAAAAATAAAGACAGACTAAGCTTCAGATTGGTTCCTGCAGTCTACTGATTTTCTCTGAATAAGAGATAATAATGTGTGAGAAATTTCATCTTAAGAGTGTTGATAGTGTAAGAAAGACACTATAAGTGAGATTCTTTTTGATTTTTTTTCACACGGTCTACACTCTGTGGAGTGCAAAAAAACCAGCAATCTTGGAAAAGTGGTTTGAATTCCTGCTTTTCAGTCCCCTGGGATTCTGCAGGTACACTCTACTCTCACCTGGGTGTAGAAGATCTTGATGCAGAAATAGCTTTGCTCTGCTGCTTGTTCTTGCTAAAATCAAGAGATGGCCAGTGAAGTGAAACATAATCGAGGCATATAAAACTCTTTTACAGAATGTTTGACCCTAATTCCAACTTGGTTGAATATTTGGAAGTCCTTTAAAATCAGAACAAATTCACACAATTATAGCGTAGTCTCTGAGTTTGATATTACATTCTGTTTTAAAATGGATGCCCACATGGAATTTCTGAGTCCTGAGATGATATTTAGATGTCTTTCTGTAGGGCTCACTAAAAATATTTTTTTTCCTACCACTACTGTATACTTGTAGTTGTTACTTATGAAATAAAAAATGCTTACTCCTGTAGAGGACAATCCCAGTTAAACTCCAAGATTTTTAGCTCAGTCTATTCAGCCATTTCATAAAAAAATAAAAAAAACAGCCATTGAAAGACAATTTTCATTTGCCTACCTGCTTTTTGAAAAGCTCTCAAGGATCTAAATTTTTAGAGATATTTTTGTATTTCCTGAAAGCTGGCTTGTTTCTTCCCTGTGAGTAACTCAGATCTTAATCTCACTGTTTCAGCATACCTAGACTGTAAAACAATATCTGGAAACTTGCTTTCTAGTTATATTTAAAAATACCACCTTGCTGAAGGAACTAATAACAAACCCAAATGTTTGTTTGGTAGATGAAAAATAGAGAGTATGGGAATTGTAAGCATTTACAAAATGAGGATAGGTTCTATTTTATCCAGCCTGATGCACCTTAACCTTTAAAAACTAATAAGAAAGCAGTAACAGTATCGGCAAGAGAGTTCTAGTAAAACCCTAAGTTTTCATCAACCCAGAATGCTGAAGTAGTTCAGTTATAACATGCCAAAAAAAAAAAAAGAAAAAAAAAGAAAAAGATGGCCTGGGTTTATGTAATCTACATCTCAAGGCACCACAAGAGGAATTTTTGGGGAAGTCTGGAGCAATGAATCTGCTTCCTCCCTCTGTACACGTCCTTGGGGTGCTACATCTGCAGGAGGTGGAATCAAAGGGCTCCTGGGTCCCCTCTGAAGGGGCACATTGTGCATTGCTTTTCACATGAATAGTGTGAGCAGCTTTTTGGGTGAACTCCTGCTGCCTGACTCGGTCCCTCCAAAATTGCAGAGGGCTCCCTCATTTGCTGCCTCACTCCAAAAACTACCCAAGAGCCAGTGCCAAGGTGCAGGACTGGTAACAGGAGTTTTCAGGAATGCAGTCCTGTTACATCTCATTTCCCATATACACTCAAAAACAACAACAACAAAAAAAGGTGACAAAACAGAGTCTTACACTGAAAAGCCAGTGCAGCCAGGGGAGCAGGATAAAACACTGAACTAATAAATTATGGCATTCAGCTGGGAGGAAAGTTGTGTGAAATGACGGCACAACATGCTGAGCTGTGGGGAACTTGCTAGAGGTGAACTCATTTATACTCTTGCAGAGTAGAAGACTTCTCAGTTAACAAGTCCCAAAATAGTGTGCTGCAGTATATAAAACAAGGTAGGGCTTGAAATAATTAGCTACAGATGACAGATGGCAACTTCTTTCTCTTTTTTTTCCTTCTTTTGTTTTGCTGTAATATCAAGTTGATCAAAGAGCTGAGGATCGTTTGTTATTGTAGGAAAACTAAAAATATCTTGAAATATTCAGGGAAAATAAGTTCATTCAGGTACAAGCCAGTAGCTCTCATTGTTCCTGTTCAACACCTTATACATGAGTCTGTGTGTAGTAATAGTTTCCCTCAGAATCTGAATTACATGTGCACAGCTGAGAATTTGGGTGTGTCCTGGCTTAGGAGCATTATTTAATCAATTTATTACACCAAATTGTTATTTAATGGAATTATTTGCTTGTGTTAACAAACCAGTGATCTATTCTACTGCCAGAAAGCCTTCCAGAGAGTGCCCAGAGCTCAGCTCTGTGGCAGGTCAATGTCATACAGCAGTGTGAGAGCAAATTCCAGAGGACAGAGCCTGCAGTGGAACTGGCTGCACCCAGGAGCTCTGCAGGTGTCTCAAGGGTCAGCGTTGCTCTCACTCCAGGCAAGAGCAGCATTTCCTCCTGGGCTCTTTAGGAGGAACCTCTGGCAAGTGTGAGCACTTTTACAGAGGCAAGCACCCACGGATTCAAATTAGAGATACAACAGGTGCTTCTGTCTTGCATGACTCTGTCACAAAAGAGGATCAGAACACAACTGTAACAGATATAGGAAAATTCACTCATTTGCTCAAATAATGTAATGTACACTGCTTATAAAGGAAAAAAGCAGTAGCGTCTGCTGTTCCTCCCCTACCCTCAGTCTGGACTGGTTCATGAGCCAGAAGAAGAGTATATTTGATTTTTTCAACTGCTTAGCATAACTTTCTGATGGAAGTGTTAAGCCAACCCACCTAAATGAGTCCCTTGAGCAAGACAAAGATGAATTTCAAATCAATGAATTTCAAATCAGAGGAAAGAGGAAAGGATTGGGAAAGGAAGGAAATGGTTAAGATGAGAACAGAGATTATAACCTCTGTCCGTTAACCTATGTCTGGATACCAAATAAAATAGCAACAAAATCCCTACTGCTAAAGCACATTTCTCCAGTATTCCCCTACCACATTTCCAACCACGGTCCTGTAATAGAAAGAGTAAGATCAATTTCAGATTGCTGCTGGGCAGTGGGCTTCACCCATTCTCATTACATTCCTGTTACACATAAACTGCACAATTGAGGAGGAACCACACTTCTGTTCCAGCACAGCTTGGTCCAGATGAATTGGGGAAATAAACAGACAAAAACAAAAGTGAGAAAGGTTTAATAACACAATTAAAATATAACTTTATAAGCTTGTGAGCTGATGTGGCAGGCTGCTCTCAGTAATTTCCAGAGGGAGTGCTTATCCATGACTACAAACCAAAGCAATCTAGAAGCTGGCCACTCGAAGCTGTAAGGAGAGCTACTGCAACTGAAGGCAGCCTGCTTAATCACCTGGAGAGCTCTCTTTAGCTTTCTAATCACAAATTGAAGTCTACCTCTAATTTTGCTTCCTCAATTTTTCAATACTTTGCTATTTCCCCCCCTTTCTTATCACCTCTCGGTAGTCTGGATTCCCTAGAGAGATGCAATGCAGATGGGAAGGATTCTGGCAGACATTAAAAAGCAGTCAAAAACTACTCAACAACTTCAAATAACTTTCTGTCTGAGGCAACGCCCCCAGTGGCCTGTGTTACAACATATCTGTTGCAGCCAGCCTTTGCTGCTGTTTTTCTCAACCTTTCAAACCCTGCAACTTTACACTGTAACTCACCATTTCTGCCAGCCCAAAATTTAATGCAAACTTCTCAGCCTCTGGGAAGCCAGGAAATAGCAGCTCCTAAAGGGGTGAACCTTCTTGCAGAGTCATGTGAACAGCAGAGTCTGGACAGAAAGCAGTGAAGATCCCTCAATCCCTAGGAAGGGTCAGGGTCATGATTCTTGGACAAAAGCTGTCTCAAGGTTGTCACAGCAGAAGTTTCCCCCTTCTCTCCCAGTTTAACCAGCTGATTCATTTTAGATGTGTTCCAAGCATTAAGCAACATTGGAACAATGCAGAAAATAAGAAGCAGGTCATGAATACAAACAGATGAAAATAAACATGGTAAGAAAATAAACATGTCCTTCGTGCCTCTAGAGAATGAGCCAGAAAACATGTATTCCTCCTGGAATCATATGCTGGTTTTCTTCTCTTGGAACCATATTTTACAGCTCATCAACCTTTTATTTTCCAGCAATACAGAGAAAGAAACTGAACAGGCACAGTCCTTATTCAAGCTTCTGTAGCATCACTTACTGAGCCTAAAGGTTTACATTTAAGCCACTGCTACCAAGAGTCTACCTGCCAGGGCTGAAAACAATTAGTTCCCACTTTAGGGGACCCTAACAGAGGCACTAGGAGGCAGCTTGGAAGAAAGCAAAGACCATAGTAACCACTTCTGCTGCTTCTACTCTTTCCTTCTGCCTTAGTCACCTTTGAATTTGGGCACAAGGCTCCTGCTGTTTTGCTGTGCACTGCATTCATTTCTCACATACTCAGGTATTCAACCTCAGAAGGGTCTCGTAAGCAAAAATGGTCATGTCATTAGTAGGAGACAGAAACCTATTTGGAAGATTCTGGTTCCAAATCAAGTTAGCAGAGGTATTAAACCTGTCCTCAGAGAGCTGCCTCGGCTCTTCAGTCTCTATTCAGCCCTTGCACCAAGCAGTGACCGTGCACATCCTGGTTTGTAACTCCACATTCCTCCTTCTCCATGAGCTGCTCTGTGCCCTTGCTTAGTGCTCTGCACATTAACACACTCCCTGGTCACAGCTCTGGGTTCTCACAGTTCATTTTCATTTGCCCTTTGTATTTTTCAGTACACTGGGGCAATCAAAATTGTCTGCTGAAGAAACTTCATTTAAAATAATCAAAACACATTTAGTGTCTGTTTCTGAAAGCTGCAATTTTATTCGTGGTACTTCTATTCAATCCATTCAGAGCCTTAGGTTATGGATAGCACCTTTAAATAAAGGAAAACTTGTATGTCTTTATTATGAGTACATTTTAAAAATCTTGTCACGTTTCACTGACGATAATGACATTCACTTAAGACAACTCAGTGCTGACAGATGGTCCTCTAAGGGTTTTTTGCATGTCAACACATAACTGAATTTTCCTATCCTTATCACCTCATATTACAGTTAATATTGAATGCTCTTGTTGGATAGATGTGTCTGTGGGCTTCTGATATTTATTATAGAAGTCACCCTTCTGCTATGAAAGACTGTCAAGTCATTATAACCAAAACATAGTTTGGTTTTATTTTTAAAAGAGGTCACTGTTTTCTACCTCTTATGAATAAAGCCAGTACAGTACCATATGATATATCTTGTCAGGTCTAAATTTTTAATTGTGTGAATTATGAAAGAGTGAGGTACTCATGTCCAAAGTAAAGAAAAGCTGCCCTCCAAACTCCAGTGATGTATCTGTTTTAAAGCAGCTGTATGAACTCTACAGGTGCTTCAAATAGGCTTTCATGCTAAGGATCTATCCCACAGCATTTGGCACTTCAACTGCTAAACATCTCTTCCCCACCTCCCTTCCAAATGACTCTGTGATTTTTCTGATAAAGGATCCCTCTTCTCTGGTTTAATTTCTGCCAGAATGCCTGGAACCTAAGAAAGGGACTCTGTCACTTGTTTTATGTGTCCATCAGTCATTTGGAAACTATCTGAGCTCCAGATTTGGATCACCCACACATTTGTTCTGAAACATATGTACAGGCCTTCCTTCTCATAATCCAAGCCCAGCTTCAGGTTGTTTATTTTGAAAACAAGTACTGCAAAGAAAATTCAAATGGTTTAATACTTGCAAAAAAACTCCTTCAAGAGCTATCTGTCTAAATATGTTTGTATATATATCTACAGGAAAGAGAGATCTGCATGCAATTTGACAGGCAAACTGTTCATACTCCAAAGTTTCAAATATAAGAAACTTCTTCGAAAGTAATGGAGACATTTGGTGGATGTGCTGTAAGGAAAAAAAAAACCCTGACAGACCTTGGTAAAAGTTTAAAAAAAAATAGGTAAGCTGAACAAAGTCTTTGTGAGCCCAAATTTATAGGAAAATGCCTATTTCAGAACTTGGATACACATTTGCATAAACAAATTTCTTTAAGTACAAATGAAGCTGCTGAATAAAGAGTGCAAGAGAATTGAGATTTGTGGGCTTGACTCTGGGTCTGAGCTGCAGCATGTAATGTTTTTTTCCCCAATAAAATTTATGATTTCAAGTCTGTAGTTGGATTTCAGACTCTTGATCTTGACTTTGTAGTTTGATCCCATCCCCCTCCTAATCAGATAAAGCAAGAGCAAGGTTAGACACAAAAACTGCAGACAAGGAAGATAGTTTTGGCATTAACCTTTTGAAACAGTCACCCTGAGCATGTAACACATAATCAAAACTTGATTAACATAGAAATCCAATTACTGCTTCATTAAAAATCTTTCATTAATCTAGAAAACACTTGTAAAAATCTTTGACTTCATTTCCCAATAGCTACAACTTGAAAAAATGTTGTTGAGGGGTCAGATTCAATGTCACTACTGTCATCTCAAAGCTGTTCCTCCTAAGCTGGGGTTTGGGTGCCTTTCTTGCAGCGTGTGCACCTTGGGCAGCATGCAGACCCATTCCAGTGTCATGTCCAGCAAAGATGTCCTGGAATAAAATGTCCTGGGTAATCCAGGCTACCAGATGTGGATCACCAAGAGCTGCTGGAGCCAAAATTCCTTGGTAGTTTTGAATCAAGCTGGCAGTGCAGCCCAGCTCCAGTCCTCTGTAGCACTGAGGACCTGCTGGCATCTCTGCCAGCAGTGAACATCCCCAGGGGTCTCTGTTCCCAACTTGCTGCTCCCTGGGGTGAGCTACTGGTCAGGAAGGTGTCTCCTAGAGCCTTGCCTCTTGCCTGGCTGATGATATTCATCTCTGTGATAATCAGCTGCATCCAAAAATCAGAAACAAAACCAGGGGTGTAGATGGCTGCTTTCCTTGAGCCAAACAGCCCAGCTCTTTGCAGAGATCCACAGCAGACCTACAGTGCTGGGAAAGTGCTTCCAGCACAGCAAGGTCACAGAGCTGCCTCCAATCCTCTGGATGCCTGCCCTGTCTGTCATCAGTGGCCCAAGCTGGCATGGCATGACTGGGTGCAAATGTTCTCCCTTGGCCCTTCCCAGAGACCCTTTCCCTATCCTTAGACTCTTTCACAGAAAACACCTCTGTAGGGCTGACAGTTATTGACCTTTCCCTAGACAAAACCCCTCAGGGTAAAAGAAGAAAAAATTTTTTTGAGATTCTGTTCAGAATAAACTTTTTAAATTTTCCTCACCGCTCCTAAACTCCTGATCCTATGAAGTTTTTTTTAGAATGTGACACATCACAGACATGAAGCAGATCTGATAAACACTTTGGAAGCTTTTAGGAGTTCGTTTTTGTGGGCCCCCACGCCATCTAAGCAAACAAGAGAGGAAATACTATTACCTCATCTCATACACACAGGACTGAGTCAGGAGGAGGGGGAGTTATCTGATGAGATGTGATTGTCTGCGTCTGAGATGCTTGACTAGACTCCCTTTGTAATTAATGGAAATGGGTACTTCCAGATTTACGTCAATTCATCTAAAAGCAGGCTTCTAAAATAGGTCAGATTAATTTCATCCTGGTAATGCCTGCTCCTGACTAAGAACAGGAGCCAGAGCTGACCAGCAGTAGACAAGTCTTGCCTTAACTCTCTTGAGTGGTATAACCTTTGCCAAAGCTGTGTTCAAAACTCAGAGATACAAAACCCAGTCCAAGTTAGTTCCTTCTTACACGTTTTTTCTTCCAAATCAAGCTTTTTACCCACAAAATGCAATTAGTCTACTTAAGATTTGACAGCCACATTAAAAAGTCTATTTCACCACCCAGAAATGAGAACCTTTGATATGGATGTTTTTCAGTATATTTGGCATGGGCATCTATCTTGCCTTTTTCTCCTATTCCTTTCTGCTAATTTCCCTCCTAATACCACTAATACCATTAATCTTTTTTTTTTTTTTTTTCACTCACTTCAGGAGCAGTGTGCAGGAATCTCATCAGCCCATTCAGAGAGAATTTCCCTAGTTCAAAAAAAGGGTTTGCTCTGGTTTTAAACATTGCAGAACCATCTAAAGCCAGAGCCCACATCTGGCAGGCAGATGTGGAAAGTGATGCTGAGGCAGTTTGGCCAGTGAGGTGGAGATGTGGGGTTCTGGAATGCTCCACTAATGGGGCAGACCCATAGACATCAACCCCAATGGATTTAAGGTTCAGGGAGCACCCTCTTTATGGGCCACATGAATGTAGAATGCTCTAGAAATCCTCTGGCCTCCAGGCAGCTGAGCATCCCCAGCTTTGCATGCCAGCACTCCTGTCTCATCAGCCCATCTGCTGGCAGATGAGCTGGCAGAAGATCAGACAGCTACAATAAAAAACCTGCTTGTTTTCCAGCACACCTTCCTCAGAACGGGCCCTTATCATGTGGCATCTCAGCTTTGCCTGAAATCCAGGGGGAATATGTTCACCTGGAGCTTCTCCAGCCAGCACTACAGCTTAACCCTGAACAACAGGCTGAGATAATGTTTTGGGCACCAATTTTTGTGCCAATATATGTTTCATCTATTTTATACTTTTTATGAATATAAATAGAGCTAATCAGTGAAAATAATACTTTGGAAAGTTTAAAAACCTCCTTTTAATAACCTTTTAGGTAGCTTCCCTTGAGAGGTTTCCTTTCACCAGTCTAAATATTTAATATTGTATTTACTGTCCTTGTTGTTAAAGAAATATTTTAATGAAGCAAAGTGGATAATGACTTGCAGACTACTGATTGCCACAGAAGCAGAACATTAGAGATCATTAAAAGAAATAGACAACTTCTTATGCTAAAGGTGGAATAAATTCAGGACCTTTGAGCCTGCCCTGTAGTTCCATACTCCTTGAAGCTGTCAGAGTTTCAGGAAGACCATGGAATATAGGATTTGTGTTTTTTAAGACATAGCATTATCAGATTGCTAAACCATAGCACTTCCAGAACACTTTTTATTTGCAAATAATCCTGTCCTTTCTCCTGGCTGTACTTTTTTCTGTTTATTTTCTTAGTTTTACATATATATAAAACTAAAAAACCATGAGGATCTATAGAACATAAATTATTAATCAAAATTAGTGATTTAGTAACATTAAAAAATTGTGCTATGAACTTTTCTAATTAACTGGTATGCGACAAATAGAAACAAAATGCAGCTAATTTATGGAGCTAGTTGGTTGGATTGAAGAAAAAGGAAAATGCTAAATGGTTGACTTTGTGACTCCACGTTTTGATTTTTTTATCTTTTCCCTATTTTCAATTTTGATTAAACTACCACTATCAAATTTACAGTGGTACTGAACAAAATTAAGCCCTCCTCATGAAAACTTCAGATTTCTAGAACAAAAGACACAACATAGCATAGGGAATCAGAATCCAAGCATGTCATTATGTGATCACAATGGAAGATAATGGTAAGGGGAAGGTTTCCAGAGAAAGAACATCTGTTTCATGAGATATGAAAAAAAAAAAAACCACCAAAACAAACAAAGAAAAATCTCATTAAATACCTTAGATTAGTACAAAACAAAAATTGAAACTCTCATCCTGTTATTAAAGATGCAGAATTTGATATACTGCATCCTCTTATTCTTTCTGCTGTTTCGCTCGATTGCTTTGCCTTTGCTTCTTAAATGCTTGTTCATATAGAACCAAAATCAAGAGAAAACAACAGAGTTTACCTCAAACCAGTAATGCATCTAGATAAGGCTCAGATCATGCAGAAGTCAAAGCCAGCTTGGGAATCCTGGGAAATCTGCTGTCAGTGTTACAGCTATTGGTACCCATTCAATGGTTACAGTCTAAGAATAAGGAAAATTTCCCTACTGTGCCATTCACGAGTGTAAGTTTCATTGTGCCATTGCTTAAAGTTAGCTATCTTTCCAGAACTTGCTTGACTCAAGACGGATATTAAAGCAGATGGTTTAACACTTTCCCAGCTGGGGTCTTTTCTCTCTCTCTCTCTCTTTCTTTTTTCTTCTTCCATAAAAGAGACCATAAGTTTTTTGCCACTCAGCATATTTGTGTCAGAATGGAATTTCTTTCCTTCTAAAATTCTTGTCTTTCCCTCTAATAATTTGTAGTTTAATAAGAACTCACTGTTATGCATCTACTATTGTATCCTAAGTAATCCCATCATAAATTAAGGATTATTTCCTATCTAAAAATTATATGTTCTCATAAAACAATCAGATGTTTTAACATGTAGCAGATGACTCAAAATACACAGTGAGGAGGGATTCTCCTCTGTTTGGGAGAGTTTTAAAATGTCACCCCATCTTTCCAGCATGGGTGGAAATGAGTAGATCTTTTCAGAATTATGGTTTGCTGGTTGAGAATAACTTTCATATTTGAAGCTGCCTGAGTTATGCTTTCATCAGTGGAGTTTTTTCTTTTTGAACAGTTATACCTATGGCTTGCTACCCAAAATATGTAGATGAGTCCATGTATATGGACTGTTTCAGTAAAACTCACTAGAATAGTCTCGATTTAATGGATTGAATAATCTCATTCTGAAAGCTAAGAATTCAAGAATACAAATACTTCGAAGTGAACTTCAAGGGAGAAAGTGAGCTGGAAGTTTATCTTTCTAGCATAAACTACAGCCTGCCAAAAGCTACCAAACTGTCCAGATCTGAATCTGAAAGCACATTTTGGCATCTCAGACCAGCACTGGCTTCCATTTCAGCATCAAGCTTTACAAAGCACTCAGATTTTTAACCCCAGATTTCCCCACATAGACAAGTCTAGGCACACTGGTCTATGCAGAAGCAACTTCATTAGAGGAGTCAGGGGTTTTGCTCCTGCCTAATCTTCTCACAGCTGAAACCCAAAGCAAGAAGTACCCACATGAGGAAGCAGAAAATAAAGTTATTGGAGGTGATTAACTTTCCCTTTTTTTTCCTCTTTTACCAAGCAGTCTCCAGGTATTACTTAAACATTCCTATTACTATTATACACTACCATTATATTTTTACTTCAATATCTCCTCCTCCTCATGAAGGTTATGCTCCCTGCATCCAAAACTTCCCAGTGCTGCAGGATGCTCTAACCTTCCCTGATCTGGCTCAACTTGCATTAACTGTTCTTGTCCAGCAGCCTCAGCCTGGGCATTTTTATCCAAAGTAATAGCTGGAGGACCCACTGTCTATTTTTCGTACAAATCCTAATGGTAAAATTTTTAGAACAGCAGAGAACTTGAGATCATATCTCCTTTCACTCTAGACTGTTTTGACACTATAACTTCATAAAAGAAAATCCAAGTTTCCAGGCTACAGGAAGGAAAACTGACCACTCTTCTTTCCCAAGATGAGCAGAGGAGGAGCAGGAACAGGCCAGAAGCAGAGCAAGTGAAAGGTGGTATGATGTGGTAACATCATCAATGAAGACCTGTAGAAATGAGCAGCATGGGTTCCCAGTTCCCTAGATAACTTCAGAGTTTAATTCACCAAGCAAAATATAAAAATTAAATGGTTATATTAAGTGGAGCTGCATTAAATGTCTGAATTGGAATATATTATTTTAAGGGACTATAACCACAAGTGGTAATCTAAGTATAACTGTAACCACGCAATATGTGCAATTGAAATAGAGCGCCGTGTTGGCAAAACATGAGGCTGCTTCCCAGCTCAAAGCTGCAAGGATCAAGCAAGCAGCAATTGTAGGGCTTTTGCATTAACTTACTGAGCTCCTATCACAGCTTGCAGAGAAGCCAGTCACGCTGCAGACAGCTCAGATAAGTGTTCCTTGAAGACTGACATGTTGTTCCCGACTCTCTTGTCTAATTAAAAACCCAAAACATTATTCTACTGCAGCTGATGGCAGCACTCACTTGACATCAAAGGGAATCAAGAGTTGCCATTCATTTTTGAAGAACTATTTTTACCATGTGATTAAAAAAAAAAAAAAAGCAAGGCAATTCACAGTGTATCCTGTGGTAGCACTTTGTGTCTAGGTGATGGCAGACCCCAGTTCCAGAGTGCCCCAGAGATCCTACCTGGAGCCAAGAGATCAGCTCCAGACTGAGGTTACAGTATATGAACCAAGCTCCAGTCATCTCCAGAGATCCCAGCTCTGGCAGGAGTCCCATCCTGCTGTTCAACTTGCAAACATGCTGTAAGACTGAAGAACTGGCAAACTAAATAGACAAAGATACAAAAATCTCTGTTGGGCAGATAAGAATTAAAGCATATGCTAGTGGCTCACCTGAATCTCCTGCTTGGTTTTGTTTAAGATTGTAACTGATAATAGTTTGCAATCAGGGCATAAGTTCTTTAGTGAAAAAAAACTGTGAAAAATTAGGGATTACACCTGAGTCTGGAAAGCCTTGGCTCCCAAATAAGTGGGGGGAAAAGGGAAAGATCTACACCTTAAATTTATAGTATGATTAATAGATTACCATTCTCCAGATGAAATGCTGAACAATAAGGTCTCTGGCATCTCTGTGGCAATGACTGGGGTGAAAAAGGAATCAAATAAGATGAAAGTTCCTTCCTCCTCAGAACTGTAATTTGGATTTTCGGAAAGGAAATATTTTCACATAGTTTATTGTTGCTGCTTTGTAAAGAACTGATGCTTCAGTCATAGTATGGTAAGATAATCCTAAATGGAAGGTCCTGTGTGAAACCAAACTCTAGACTGTGTTCTGTATTTTAATGAAGATTCTTTCACAACATATTCCATTCAGGATAATGAGGTAGTAGCAATAAATGCACGAGGAAGGACAGATGGAAGATAGTCAGCTGTCTGAATCTGAAGATTTTCGAAGTGCAGTAAAAAAATTAAGCACACTTTTCTGGCTTGAGGCCAAACTATACTCTAGGGAACTGGTCAAAGAGTGGATCATGAAAAGCTTTTTGGGAGCAGCTAAATTCTACAGCTGTGGTCTTTGTTTTTCTAGCACTTTGCAAGAACAGAAGGGGGAATTACGAAAGCGCCTCTCGTACACTACCCATAAGCTGGAAATGCTTGAAACGGAGTTTGATTCCACACGTCAGTATCTTGAAATAGAATTGAGACGTGCTCAGGAGGAACTTGAAAAAGTAACTGAAAAACTGAGAAGGTTAGTAATGAACTTTTTCAATAAACAGATATTAGAATTTTAAAAGTTACTGTATTAAGGAAGTATGTAAGTAAAAACAAACACAGATGCAAACATACATGATTTATTATTTATTTATTACGCATTGTGTTTCATATTTAATATGTAGATTTCATTTACCTGAGTATATATTGCATGCCACATGAAGTTATTTATGAGTGATATGTAAAGTGTCTCTGTACTAAAAGCAAATATGCAAATAGAAATACACCTATATATGTGCAAATATGACATTATTTATGTATAAACATACATGTGGGGTAGTGCCACATGGCATTACACATTCAAAGGTTATAAACCCACTACATATATATATATATTATTTATACTCTATATATACAGACAATTTTTTTTATTACTTTGCACATTTTCTTTGTTTAGACTTCATTGTGCTGATGCAAGATAATGGAATTTGGCTCTCCATTACTCAAAGCTGAGACTATGTTCAACTGAAATAATATTAAGGCATTTTGCATTATAGTACAGCAAACAATTTCCTTTTTAGTCTCAAGCAGAATGGAATGATGCTGAAAAGCTATTATTTAAAACTCTTGTAGCTGTGGTACAATGCTGTTGCAAATTTGGAACCTAGTAAATGTTAATGATAAATTATGTTAAGCATGCACTCCTGACATTCCTGGCATTGATTAAAATGGTCTGTAGATTTAGCCTAAAATTTATCATGATTCTTAATATCCATTTGTTTTCAAATCTTCTGAAACTAGAATTATCCACTTATGCAGGGATGTATTTGCATGTCTTGTGAGACTTTCTTAAACTGATATCTTAATGGAACTATTTGATTAATTCATTGGATGACTCAAAATGAAATTCAGAATAAATCATTCCAGGGCAATACCCAAAGAAAAATTTTTCATTTCTTGCAGAAGGCAAAAGCCAAACCAAAATAATGACAGAAACCACCAATAAACTGAGTCAACCAAACCATTTTATGCAAGTTTTAAACAGAATGAGTCTGTAAGATCTCAATTTAGGTGACAGCCTAGTGTGGTCTTATAACTTAAAATGCTTCTCTAACTGGGGATGCTTCTCAAAATGAGACTAAAATATGCAGGTGTCATGGTGATTTTGAAATCTACACACATCTATCAAGAGCAGTCTGGAGGTTCTCCACATAGCTTTCTTGTCAACAATATTTTTCCTTTCTTTTCACTTAGAGCAGAGCCACTGAAAGTGACTTCATCCTCGATGTAGTTTTGTCTAATACAGTCCAGGACAGGGAGCGCTGGTGCTGTTCTCTCTTGAAGCATCAATTTGGGAGCTGCCATGGAGCAGCAGAGGGGCTGACCACCCCACTTCTGTTAGAGCAGATGGGCTTCCTAGCAGCAGAAAGCCTCTTATCAGCTGCACTGGGCACCAAAGGGTTCAGCACCCTTTGAAACTCAGGCCAGGGGCTCACAGCCTAGCCTAGCACTCATATCAGAACATCACATCAGCAGAACTGAATTTCCAATATTCTAATGGAACATTGTACCATATTATGAAGAAAACTTATATTAAAAATTATGTTTCAGGCAGGTGATTACTCCCCTGAAGACATATCATAATGGAAGCCAAAAATATTTTACGAGGTGAGCTTTAAAAATGTTTCTATTGAGAATAGCAAGGCATCCTGCAAGTTGAACATCTAGATTTGTCAACCCGGAGAAGGATAATGTCTGAAAAAAGCCTGTCATCCAAAAGCTTGTCAGCAACATGTCACAGAGGAAAATCAATGTGGGAAAAACAAAGAAGTAGAATTAGTTTCAATGATGTGTCTCTTCCTTTATTCACTGCACAGGGAAAGAAATTCATCCCCCCGTAAATGAATAGGCCCTGTGTAACAAGATCCCACTTGTACACTGGAGAACAGTTATGTTATTAAATTTCCTGTTCTGCAAAGTACAATTTTTATTCCAAGGGGCTGAATAACTATCCTTTTGTAATCCTTTCTGAAAGTCTTTGTCTTAATTTATCCAGAATTACCTGTGCTGTTGCTAGGCTTCCCTACCTTTATTCAAGAGAGGAGGTCACGTATGTGGCTCAATGATCAAGTTTTGAGCCTCTCTACAAACATTTAGAGATGGCCTCTTTCTTTTTTCTCAGTGGGAGAACAGTTCTAACTAGATTTGAAAGTAATAACTGTAAAGCATAGGTTCAGCTCTGAAAAGTGACTGAAAAGAGAGAGGATTTCATATTCCTCACAGTGGTCCCTTATCTGACATGATCAGCACAGCTTTTGTAAGCTAAAAGATTAAAAAAAAAAATTCAGAATCAAGAATTGGAACCACATCTGGACTCCAAAGTTCACTTTGTGTTTTTCCTTGAGACCCTGTCCTGGCTAACAACGTGATGAGGTCCCCATTCTATATTTTAACAGAAAGTAGAGTTATTTTAAGGCATGAAAAGTAAATTCATACAAGCATATATTTAGCATTAAGGTTAGCCCACACATATAATTATTTCACCAAAAGCAAGGCAGACTGAAGGGGTGTTCTGAATGGGAATCCTGGAGGAAAAACTATTGTTTTCATAAGGATGTTGGTATAACTTGTGATAAAGGAGAGAGAAAAAATTTTTGAACAAGAAACTACTGTATCAAGAGTCACTTTTCAAAGCTAACTACACTCTAAAAGAAATTCTCTTCTTTAATGAAAGTCATTACAAGACAAAGTTTTTCTTTAGATATATTTCATGGCCTGAAGAGGGCTTGAGATTGAGTGGAAGCAGAGAAATAGAGGCTTTTGCAGACACCCTCTTCAGAGGTAATCTGCAGTCCTGGGGAGGAGTGTGTTGTTTTGTGGGTTAGAGCACAGACAGCTGACATGTTCAATATGGTCAGAATATTTTTGATTAGGCCCTTATTTGGTCAAGAATCTAAATATTTTTTAATGGATGCACATATGTGCACCTGAAGTCACATGAGTATCTCCTAATGACATGAACAACACAAAAATACATCAACACAGGATAACAGGTTATCAATTCACATGAGTTTATCCTTAGAGCAGTTTTGCAGCATAGTGAAGCCCACCCTTCGTTTTATTTTCAAAACCAGATGTACGAGGTTAAAATATTTCATACTTCACAATGTTCAGGCTATCTGGGTGTATTTTTTCTGCAAACAAGGTTAAGTTACCATTTGCTTATCAGATCATTTTCAAATTTGAATAATTTTCCCTACTCTTTCTTTCCCCTTAACTTTATATCACAGTTTTGCCTAAAGATTGATCTGACTCTGCTCCTCTTTTATCACTTTAACACTTTCTTCCATGTATTTCTGGGTCCATTTCTCTCCTTGCCACCTACATTTGCTGACACTTCTTTTGGCACAGTGCATTTCCAATTTGGGGTTTATGCATATACGTGCATGTGTGTGTGTTTGTGTACATGTGTATGTGTTTGTGCTTATTCTGACTACCTTTGCACACTGTTCTCAATAGAAACACTTTTTGAAGCTCAGCTTCCTACTTACTGTGGATTTTTATTTTTTTTAGATTTCCTTAGGCTGTACTGAGAGGTGGTCATTTTGTCAGGGCAAAATTAATGTGTTAGAGAGCTAGAGTTTGTGGGCTACTTTCTCCTAAACATACAATAGGCATAAATTTGATGGACAAAGGCAAAAGAAGCTACAAAGTGAGAAGCAGATTGTGATAAACTCCTGCAAAACCCTCTACCATCTATGGCATGGGAGTGTTGTCACTGAAAAATAATTAATGATAATTAACATTTCAATCGTCCATGTCAACAGAAAGAGTGAAAAGAGAAGCTGAGGAACAAACCCATTGCTACCATGATAAGTCCCCTACCCAAGCAGCAATTACTGCTGTTTTTATTCATGGTCTCAAAGTTATGGAAAGGGAACCTTCAGGGTCTCCCTTGATCTGCCCACATCAGTAGCCACAGCAGAACACCCTGTGGTACAGGGGCAAATGGGCTAGAAAAGCCCTGAACCAAACTTTTTCTCCCCTTTACTTTCAGGAAGTTGTGCAAGTGCTTTTGAACCCATGCAAACTTTTAGGGCATTGCAGATGCTAATGTTTAAATCAGTTTTTACACCACCTCCACTTGAACCACAAACTGCCTGGGTGCAAAGCAAGTTTAACCTGTTCTATTTTGCTTTACTAGACAAAAAAATATAAACTATGACAGAGGAGATGCTGGGGCACTTTTGGGCTCAGCCATAACGCACTATTTTACTTCTCTAAATCCTTTCTTCCTGCACCATGATGTGCATAATTACCAGCAAAACAAAATATTTGTGAGTAGCTGCAGTCAAAGCCATTTTAGCCCTCCTTGTATCAAGATCATCTCTGCTTTCTTCTGTACCACGAAAAGATGGGTACAGAGTACCCTGAGGTTTGTCTCTGTTGTGCTGACAGCTAAATGGCTGGGAAAATCCCAAGTAAACCTCTAGCTGCACAAATCAATGTCTATAGAGAGGCTTAGTGGTAAGTGCTGTGAGGAGCATGGACAGTGCAGAGGATTGCAAAGTTCAGTCAATCCTTTAAGTCACCTGGACACAAACACAATTGCACTATGAGAATTGGTGAGTATTGACCAAGTCTCACAGTACAAGTCTGGGAGATTTTCAGCCCATTGGGGTCACCACCTCAGCACACAGTATTTACCTCTGTAAAACATGGGCAACACTGAGACTTCCCCCAGGTTGCAGTGCATATTGGAAATGTCTGCTCTGACTGTGGGCTGACCCTTGGTACCCTGAGGTTCACCCTGGGGGATGTCATTATTTATATCCATGGAGCAGATGTCCTTGGCACAGACATCCCCTCTCAGAGCCATGCAGCAGATGTTATTGCAGTGCTGGGAGCCCCAGCCACAGCTCTGCATCCCTGAAGAGGGGCACTGCAAGCCACTGGCCTGCCCTGAATGGAGAATTCTGATCATTTAACTGGAAAGAAAATCTCCATGGCAACAGAAGCCGAGATAAGCATCACACTGCCAAGAAAGGGTGGGCTGGACCCTTTGATTCACAGCTATGGCACGTTTGGAAAACAGATCTTCATCCCAGTTTCAGCAGCCACTCCAGACCAAATGATAAACAAAGAGACTTCTTTAATCCCACTCCCATCCTGATAACCAAAGAACCTACACCCAGATCCAGACTTCTCAGAGGAAGTTCATTTTGCTGTATAAATGTGGATTACAATTGTGTTCACTCTTACAGTGAAAACACTTGCACATTACCTAAAATCTCCTCACTGCTAAAAATACTTTGACCTATTGATCAGTACAGTCATATAGATTTATTCAGACAAACTTTTCACAGCTTATCTTCTAACATTTGATTTACATTTGTTACACGTTGTGCTGAGGTGATGGGTACTAATGAACAAGGAACTCCTTAGGTTCTGTGGAGAGGAAGACACAGCTACTACCAAAATACCAATGGTTTTCCCAAGGGCTGTGCAGTTTGTACATTACAACACCAAGGTTACCATCTAAGTAACCTAAACTTTTCTTTGGTGTGTTGCTCTGGAATAAGTATGGAAGCCTCATTTTGTGAGTTCATTCAGTCCCTAAGTGCTGATAAAAATAAATACCCATCTCTTCTCAGCTAAGCTACCTACATACACTTCCTGGAAAAAACAGGCAACTTCTTGAACCTTTATTGAAAGAAGAAATATTCTATCCTAAGTCACATGTCGATGCCCACATGTTGCTACAGTCGTTAGGATTCTGCTGTAATTTCATGATAAATCTTTTTTTGTACTGCCTAAGCCTAGAGCTCAAGCTTCCTCTCTTACATACTATTCTTGAGCCTGGTGTAAAACTATAATTACCTTGTGCAAGTTCCTAGGCTGTAATGTGTGTCTGCACACAAGTGCAGAAGGACCAATGTATCTTCAATTCCTGCTGGAATTTGCTGCTAAATATAGTAAGAAAATATGACAAAGAAGTTTGGAAGTTTGCTTAGGAGGAAGGTGGTAATTGCATTTCAAAGGCAACCACTGACTGGTAACAGGAGTGATAAGCAAATAGAATTCAAGCAGTGCAAGCCAAGGTTTTGTACTGATGTGAAAATACAAGTAAAAAACATCATGAAAAGAAATGCATTCAGTTACATGATATCATCTTTGTTTTAGGATACAAAACAATTACCTAGCCTTACAACGAATTAATCAGGATCTGGAGGATAAGCTTTACAGAATGGTAAGTTATCATAAGTTCCTTTTTTTAAATATATTAAATGTGGTTTTATGGTTCTTAAATCATTGGAAAAACATGTGTGTAGCTGTCAGAAAAACACCCTCAAGCTCTAAAAGCAGTTATGCTTAGAGAAGATATCATGATGAAGAGCTCAAGCTGTGTACAGTGACATAGCTGCATCAATTTAAGTAGAGATTGCCTTGCCTGATGATCATGATCTAGCTGAGTAAATCGTACCTTTAAAATAATTCTGGTTAATTTAGTTAATAACTTCATGGGTTTTAAATATTTTGTTTTCATTAAGTATCAAATTTAAATAAGGTAATCCAAGGTTTTCTCATGCTTCTTAGATGCTTCCACTCAGCTTTTATTAAGTGATTTAACAGAGCTTGAATGGTCTGACTTTTAAATTCTTTTGTAACTCTCAAGCTCAATTTATTAATTTCCAATCTGCATGTGTCAATGCCACTGTCACAGACCAATTAATGACTGAGAGAAAAAAACACTGCAGCCTTTGTGGGCTCCACACTACAAGGCACAGCACCACTGATTCAAAACAACTTGAAGATGCCAAAAAGAAATGGCAAAACCATTGGCACCCTGGCTCATTGCTAATGCTGCTGGGACATTGTGCTCACTGTCAGGAGTAAAATGACAAAGGAAGGTGAGGATAATGTTTAGAGAGGAAGGAATGACAGTTTTGAACTTCCAAAGATCTCAGGCAGCAATGGCATGGCTGAGCAGCTTGGATTGGGGGAAACAATTTATTGTGGATTTTGTGTAAGCACAGGCTATATTAACATACAGGACAGGCACCTGCCTTTACTAATAAACAATATTTTGAAAATGTCATTGTTCTTATCTCAGAATCCTATTTCAATAGCTGACAATGAATAGGGGACTGAGCTTTTGCAACTGGCTAAGAGGGCAAAATTACAGCTGGGTTGTAGCCGACATTTGTTCATAAATAGATGTTTAAACACTGTAAAAGCATAAGTAACATTTGGTCTCAGGTTATTGGTTTTTTTCACCACTCTTCCTTTGTTAGTTTTTGCTTTCGCCCAAATCACTTCAGGATTTTGTCTTCATCTGTAGCCCAACATTTAATACTGATGCACCACAAAAGATAAATAAAATAGAGTCACTCAGGCTGGTAAATGAAATAAAAACACAAATACATAGAAAGAAGGACTTGAGAAAATCCATGTTTTTATCAGGCATTTCAGATCAAAGCAAAGAATTTTTAAATTGCTGTTTCAGCATCCAGGTAAATCCCTGAGAAATTATTTCAGAGCACAGCACAGAAAAACTGAAAACCAGTCCTGTGGAACACTGTGCCTTTCTTTATCCCATTAATATGACAGTCATTGATGATAGCTTTAGAGGCTTGAAGAAGATCAATCAGGCTCTACACACCACTTAACTCCAGACTGCTTTGCTTTCTGAAATATTGAAACTGAAGACACAAAACAAAACAAATGTCAAATGGAAACTCTCCTAAAAGGAAAAAGATGAGGAACTACCGTGTCTGACTTAGATAAGTCAAACCTTTTGATTTTCAGAGCACTCTAAAAGACCTCAGTACTTCAGAGACTATTAAATTGAATAACAGCTGGCCTGGTTAATAAATAGCTTGTTGTGGATTGGGCTCTTGGATACCTTTCTCTCCCTTTCCTTCTTAGGAGGAACAGCTGTGTGTATTATTTTGTTTTGTTTTGTTTTGTTTTGTTTTGTTTTGCTTTGTTTTGTTTGTCATTCTAGAATCAAACACTTTTTCGTTTCTCTGCCCTTATACAAATCCAAATATGTAAACCATGTGTTTACTTTCTCCCCCTCTCCCCTACCTCATCCCTCTGTATACACACATACACACACACTCACACACATATATATACACATACCTACTCATTTTCACTATTTGGTGGGCTCACATTCAACAAGTAGGAAAAGAAAGACCCCCAGGCAATGGTCCCTTGCTCCTCCTTCCTGCAGATAATGTAGGATGCTCCCAGGAGAGGAGTTACTCCCTGCCCTTGCAGGTGACTCCCAATTCAGTGACTGTTCCCTGCTCATTGCATCTTATCTAGGACTCCACTGTGACCTCCCTTTTCCAGCATTTTTGAGTATCCTGGATGTTAAAGCCTTTCATACCTGCCATTGGTATAAGAGATGTAAAAGTGTAATGATTAATTCATCAGCAGTCACAGAAAAGAAGCTGATGTAGCAGTTACATTTCTTCTAGGTTTCTGCTTCCTTTTGGGTGCTAATCCATAAAATATTTAAAAATATTTGAAAGCACACTTCTGATCACAGCAAATGATATCGTTGAAACCTCTGTCACATCAGAACTTGAAGTATAAATATAAAATATGAACCATGGTGTCTGATTTGGCTAAGTGCTAGAAAATGCAATCCTGAAATCAGGGGAGAACTTGCTGTATTAAACTGGACAAGACTAAACACATGGAACAGTAGAGGAGTGTGGCACAGAGTTAAAATTCTGCTGTCACTTCTCATAAAACCCCTGTTCTTACCACTGTAAGTGTCTTCAGCTGGAGAAAATTTCTTTAGTCTTGTAAGCACTAGTTAAAAAGTGAAATATACAGGCTGTCTGTCTAAATAATTAATCTTTATAACTCTTTGCTCCATTAAGATGTGGGAAAAGACTAAGTAAAGTCCTCATATTTTGCAGAGCAATTTTGTCACAGCACTGTTCAATCAAATAGCTTTTTATGATATTTAGTTCCAGTTGCCATCAGTAATCTTTGCTTTCCTTAACACTTGTTTGAGTTTCTGGAGCCTGCTCTGCCGTGGTCCTGCTGCTCACAAACAGCAATTTCAAGTAGATTTTGCAAGTCATCCCAACCACAAGTCAAGAAATCTTTTACATGATCTCAATCCAGCTGTATTCTCCATAGGATACTCCTGGAATTAAGCAACATATTTTAAAAAGTTTTTGAAGTTTTAAGGGTTTTGGTTGCAGTTAGTTCTGTAGTTTTACCTTTAATGGCATAAGCCATGTTTTTAATGGTATCCTCATTTGGGAAGAACTGGTGCCTAATAATAGCTGCCTAATAAACCCAACTGCTAATGAAAATTGCACCCATTTCTCCTCCCCCATCTGCATTTTGAATGTTCTTGAAAACATGAGCACAGAAATCCAGCTTCAAAGAGCTCAGGAGACTTTATTATCCAGAAACACCCTAAAATATGTCTTTTTTACAAAGTTTGACAGACAGACTGCTGGATGGCATCAGCTCTGGTTCCCACCTCTGCAAAGCCAACCCTCTGTACAGAGTGCATTATATATTTTATCATCTGTCAAGCTGAAAACTCTTACATTTTTACAATAATAACGTACAAAATTTACAGCTAAATTTTACCATAGAACTTTTACAATACTACACATCAAAGTCTGATTTTTCATTTATATTAAGGCAGACTGGAAGTGTGACTCTGCCATAAAGTTGGAAGAAATTATATAAACCAGCAGTAAAGAGGGATTTGTGTTAAGGCTGATCATGTCTGAAATGCTGCACTTTCTGAGCACTGCACTGATTTTTATCCCATTTCTGCCTCTGCCTATGAGTTGGAAGAGGACTAAGAGGTACAGCAAATACTTTATATTGTGTGTTATTTAGAGTTATTTATTCAGCTCTTGAAAATCTGGGGGGGTTCCAGTTTGCTGGCCATAATATATACTTAAGCATCTCCAGCTGGGGAAATCCAAATATGAATTAAATATGAGCTGGCCAGTTTCAAGTGGTGCTCTGAGACCTTGTGTCAGGGAAATGTTATTTTAAAAGAAGCAGATTGCTGGGTATTCAGGCCAGGAAGGTAAAGAATATGGAAGTGGTGAGGAATTCAATGAACAATTTCAGTCAGGTATTAAAAACATCTAAGCACCAGCAGTTCGGCTTTGGAATTTGAACCAGAGACTGGATTGCACATGAGTCTCTTATGGTACCTACCAGTCACAACCCCAGTGGAGTTTGAATCACAGGTGAAAGATGAACACCATGGAGAGAAATCTTTTCTCTCACACAAACATAATAACAGAAGCCCAGCACCCTTGGGTTCCTGAATGGAACATGATGACTTTGATAGTGACTTTGAACAGAGTGATTTAAAGCCCATTTTTCATTTTCTTTCCTTTATGGAAGAAAAAGTTTCTCCCCCTCCCCCATGTCCCATGAAAATCAAATAGAGATGACCTAAATATACTTAAAAGGATTTGCATGCCAAAGACAAGAAAGTTTAGAGTCAGCTCAACCTGGCAAGCTCATTTACTCACATTCAGTGAAGACAGCTGTGAATTTCAAGAGAAATTTATACTGGTTGGTTAGTTAAGGCAGAAGCCAGAGAAGGTTTGTGCTTTGTGGACTAAACAACTGCAAAATAACATTTCTAAGGAAGGAAATGACCGTAAATGGCACAGAAACTAGTAATTCATAAAAATAGCAGATGAAAAGATGCATTTCTAGGGGGACTTAAGGCTCCATGGTTTTATGCTTACAGGCACTTTGAGCTAAAGATGTCAATTTCTCAGTGACTTTTTTCACATTCATATTCCAAATTATAAATATTACCAAATAGGCAATAGGACCTACACACATTAACACCTGTAGGAACTACACAAGCTCAGACTGGGTGGGTTCATGAGCTCTGCAGTCACACAAATAAATTCTCCTGGATAGTTTGGGAACTTGAGCAAGAGCACACAGGCTTTCAGACATCCTCAGCCCTTTCCCTCTCTCTGAACAGAGATTCACTCCCCATTGCTGCTCCATTGTTATGTGGTTGGTGATGGTTGCCCAATCCTCTTCCCAAGAGACACCCCAGGCAGCCCAGCCACTCCCAAATGGCTCTACATGAATGTGACATCGTGACAGACTGTTGGGGAAAATACTTTCCATTCTTCCAAAAGGCATGTGGCTGTTCTGCTCTGTCCCTCCCTCTCAGTAGGACATCTTCCACAGCCTTGAGCAACCTGAGGAAGCTGTAAAGTGACAATGGACTAATAATAGCTAATAAATAGCCTCATAAACCCAACTGCTAATGAAAATTGCACCCATTTCTCCTCCCCCATCTGCATTTTGAATGTTCTTGAAAACATGAGCACAGAATTCCAGCTGCAAAGAGCTCAGGAGACCTTATTATCCAGAAACACCCTAAAATATTTTGACAGACAGACTGCTGGATGGTATCAGCTCTGGACACTTCTCACTTCCAACATTGTCTCTGCTGCATGATGGCAAAACTCCCTCTGAACATGTCTTATCTCTTGGCCACTGATAAGCATTTCTGATACCTGAGGTTTTCAATAATTTTTTTCATGCTGATCTCCATGGTTTGATCCATGTCTCTCAGGACAACCCCTTGGGATACCACATTGACTAGCTGGGAGCAGAAAAATCTGTTGTTTTCAAAGAAGATGAAAAATCAGAAATATGTGTGGGATGTGGGTGGTTTTGACCTATTTCTTGTAAGTGCCTCAGTCCTTTATGATTATCTGCAAATTTCCCACAATGGCAGGGAAAGCAAGAACAAGAATAAGCCTGAAAAGGTGTTGTGTAGCAGGCATTTCACATCTCAAAGTCCTTCACAAGATCTGGTGTCACCTGTAAATGTGAAAAACAGGGCACAGAAGAGTGACATGTCTTGGTCAAGGTCATCAAGAAGCAAATTTATGAATAACTTTTAGGTCTTCTGTAACCACATCCACTGCCTACAGAAAATATCAAAAAACTTCCTAGGGTTTTTTAGCTCAAAATTACAATGCCTGCTGCTTATCTCCCAGATAAATTGAAAAAGACAAAGACAGAGTTTATCAGAGAAAGACTGAAAGAGAAAGAGTGAAAGAGAGAGGGAAAGAGAGAAAGAGAGAAAGAGAGAAAGAGAGAAAGAGAGAAAGAGAGAGAGAAAGAGAGAAAGAGAGAAAGAATAAGAGAAAGAAAGAAAGAAAGAAAGAAAGAAAGAAAGAAAGAAAGAAAGAAAGAAAGAAAGAAAGAAAGAAAGAAAGAAAGAAAGAAAGAAAGAAAGAAAGAAAAGAAAAGAAAAGAAAAGAAAAGAAAAGAAAAGAAAAGAAAAGAAAAGAAAAGAAAAGAAAAGAAAAGAAAAGAAAAGAAAAGAAAAGAAAAGAAAAGAAAAGAAAAGAAAAGAAAAGAAAAGAAAAGAAAAGAAAAGAAAAGAAAAGAAAAGAGAAAAAAGAAAAAAGAAAAAAGAAAAAAGAAAGAAGAAAGAAGAATACTGCTGGTCAGTTAGTATATAGTATTTGGAGTATTTAGTCCGGGTTATTATAGATCATCTGTTTCCTAATATATATATATTTTCTAAATAAAGAAAAGTAGCTTTTGGAAATAGTATTGCATCTACAGAATCCAAAACGATTTCATTTCATCTGTACAGGAGAGAATACAGAATTAATCAAGATAAGACAATGAGTTTTGTGAGGTGAAAATCAAGGGAGGAATGGAGAAAGATGAATTAGTACATTCTCTTTTGCTTGTTGTATACTTTGTGCTCACAGAACAGTACTAAAGATATGAAGGATCCTCAACATCACAAAACATTTTCTTTATTATCACAAGTGACATGTAGCTCCAGCAGAATCCTCTTTGCTCACTAGAGGTGTAATATTTAATCCTGTGCTTCTTCCTGTTTCTTTTTTCCTCCAGAAACAAACATTTCTTCTCTCAACCTCCTGTCACTAACACAGCCTCAGAGGATACTATTACACTGACTTCAGGGAATTTGCATCAGTCAACACCATCTCTATTCCCTCCAGCTATAATTTATTTAGCATTTTATTATCAGGAAGAACTCTACCTAGGCAAGGCATACCCTTGATGTGAAATGTGGCAGATTATAGGTACAAGGAAAGACTATAAGCACATTTTGTCAACTTCATCTGTAGTGCCAGGAGAAAGCACAAGCTGCGAAGGTGATTAGCTGGCTTAGAAAGGGTTCTAATAAACTGAAAGACACCTTTTTCAAGCACAATTGTAATGCTGTAGGAGACCAAGGAAGTTGATGGCAAGTAAAACTACCCTCTGGCTTCCAATAAGTTTGCCCTGTTGTCATTTGGGTTAGGTAAGGAACTAATTATGTTCATTTATAAACAACAGGTCCTCAGAGCTGCTGGTTTCCCAAAGAACTGGTCCTAAGTCAGCAAAATGAAACAATTCTAAACTGGGAAAAACTTTTTGTCACCAAAGATATCCAGTGGCTGAAGCAAATTCCTGAACACTTGAAAAAGATGAGGAGCCAGGTAACTCCTGCTTAGAGGAGCAATCAGCCTGTTCAGCCTGAACAGAATTCTCTGTTCATCCATATTTTCTGTCAAAGAGCACATCTCAGCAGAACCCAGGCCAGGAATGGCAGGACCCTTCCCCAGCCTAGGGCCAGGTTTGTTTGCATTCATTGAATTTAGATAAAGTATTCCTGTTTATAATTTAAATTTGCTGCTTGGATTTACATTAAAAAAAGCTGAATGAAAGGTGACAGGAGCCTTTACCCTGAGCTCATGTTAGACACGGGACATGCACTGAACTGAAATCCTCAGGAATATTTCCAGATGACACTGGGACAAGAAGACCTTCAGCAGGAGGTGTGGGTACAAGCAGGTTTCATTGCAATGCCCTTTTACACAGGGTGTGCCATGGAGGTTGGCATAATTTCAAATGAGGAGCAAACCCCCCTAGCTGTCAGTGCCAAGCTGGAAGGAGTGACGTACCCTGCTCAGTCAGGGCGGGCTTGTCCCATGAAGAAACATCAGAGATCAACACCAGCACTTGTTGTACCAGGAAGAGAAGTAATCATCCTCCATTTCCTTTACAAATTATTTGCACAGAAAGAAAAGCATGTTTTTACTTCCCAGGCAGAACCTTGACAGCACTTTGTGAAACAGACTCCTTTCTGTGGAACTTTATTAATTATACACCAGTGTCAAAGTTTGGTTGGGTTTTTTTTTCCTTTCACAGCTATGGAATTACATTTCATGGGGTAGCCAAGGAAACAAATCTTTATAAGACCTTTGCTAATACAAGGTTGAATATGGCATTGAGAGCAAATCATTCTTCAAGTGAAATGCCATAGAGCATGACATCACAGTCCTCAGAGAAAACACTACAGCCCCATGATGTTATCTTTAACAAAATTATAGCACTGGGAAATCAAGAACAAAAATCAGATTCTGCTGCAGGTGATATTTAATCAGAAAAATTGGAAGCAAGTGTTGCTTACTAAAAGGATAAATTCTATAATTTAACTCTGATAGACAAATTAGATTGGGTCAGTAATTCAGATTTGAGGTAACACCTCTTTTATCAGAGAATAAGATTCTGCTTATTTTCATATTACTGCTTTGTAGAATAGATCTTATAAAATGTTATGGGCACAGAAGATACATTTGTTGCACATCCATTTATTCAATTCCTCTGATCTATCATAAAAAGAAGAAAATGCCAAGCTTGAAGATCACACTGTGAATTATATTGCTGTAGTTTTATCCTATCAAAAGGTCCCCAGAAATCAGAAAAACGTGTTCAGTAAGTAAACTTCTGTACGCCTAAACTCTGTCCTCCTCCTCTTACAACTATTTCAGTAACGGAGCAAAGTAGATTCTAAAACTTTCAGCTGTCAGATACATTTCTTTCCTGAAAAATACCTTTATTGCTTTGTCTTTCCCTTGGCATGTCTTAAAATCCATCCCCAGCTCTAACTGATTTTTCCCCTTCAATGAAATGAGGTTTTGTTATCCTTTAGTCTTGGAATACCCTTCCTAGGCTCCGAACTTGCATCTCTGAAACAGCTGACAATGTGTACAAAAGCACACTGAGGTGTCCAGCAAAGCATTATCTCAGTCCTCTCTTTGATTTCTTGGACACGTCTTGGCTTTGTTTTCTGTGTCTTCCCTCTGACATCATTCTCCATAACAGCATTTGAGAGCCTAAACTGACTTGTTGGTCATGTGGTAAAAGGATTTCACTATCTGCTGTAGAAATTTGCTGGATTTTCTTACAACTGGTTCCTTCCTAGTTGTATTTTAAGTCTTGCCACCTCTATATACCTCTTAATTATTGCAGGACATTTGTATGGAAGAATAAATCTCTTTATTTTGGAAAATGATTGATATACCAAACTTTCACATCATTACAGATTTTTTCAATGGGTTTAAATTAACTTAATTCACACTTTTGACTATGCTTCCCCAATGTACCATAGAATAATCTGGCATGAGAAGGATTACAAAAGACTTGATTTAATTATATGCTCTGTCTGAACAAATACAATTCAATTAAGGAAGATGTGATTATTAAATCTTAAATGCATTAGCATGCATCAATCAGCCATATGAGCTTTAAATTAATAAATAGTTCCTTCACAGTTACCCAACTACTAGACTGAGAATCTGAATTAAAACCTCTAATAAAATTAACCCAAGTCTCTCAATGCATTCTTTAAAGTATAATTTACTGAATGGATCTTTATACATCAACTGTAGTAATTTCAGTGAAATTTGTTCCAATATTGGGTGATATTAAAGTAGTAATGAGTTCTGTTTTGTCCCAATTTTTTTTTTTGTATGAAGGGACTAATTGAAGTGAACACAGTATAACATTGACATGTTTTTGTCTCAAATTAGCTGATAATTTAAGGTTTCCATCAAAACTTCTGGTACTTTCCTGTTTTAAAATTTTAGCTATTTTTCTTTCAAATTTCTATTGTGGATACAGAGAGATATCAAAGATTTTGGTGAATAAATACCCAAATGATGCCTAGTAAAGGTAAAATTATGATTTCTATACAAGATGCCAGGAAAGCAAATTAGAGTTTAAGTCACCAATTATTAAATCTATCTTATTCAGATAGATTTAATTCTTTCTAATAGGGTGCAGTCATTCAATACCCAGCTGAAGATGCTAATGAAAGGTGTCTCAGTGGGGAAGTTAGTTTTGTTAGATCTCCAAGTCTTGTAAGAAAATGTAAAGAATTCAAAATATGGCTGTGTCAACCTGCTGCACTAAAGTTTCTGATGTGTAGAGCTCAAGCCGTGTGACTTTATGGGGTTGACATGAGGAAGAAGCTGAGAAAGCAGAACTCTCCTCTGGAGACAGCCCAAGGGCAGTGGTTCCCTGCTCTCCTTGGCTGGAGTCCTGGGAATCCTGCAGCCAGCAGAGACCCCTGCAGCTGCTGGAGAAAGCAGAACTTTTCCTCCTCTGAGTGTCTCTGCTTATTCACTTCTCTGTTTTTTCCCAGTTACTCATTTTCTCCTAGAGCACACCAAGGAAGGAAGCAGTCTGTAGGCAGGGGAGAGGCTGACAGTCCCGTGCAACATCAGGGGAAGCAGCTCACGCTCTCAGGGTGACTGGAGTTGTTTCCCTGTTGGATGGTTCCCCATACCTGCCCTGCTCCTCTGTGAATTTTCATGCTGTTAAATTGATGTATCTTCATCTCAGTGTTCCCAGTTACAGTGACGCAAGAGCTCCGTAAATACAACATCAAGGGAAGAAATTTCATTTGAGCAGGGCTTATTTTACTCCTTGGTGACACATGTAATTGGCTTTATCTGCTGCAATGAGATTTTTCATAAACCCTCACTACATGGTCTTGCTCAGCTTTCTATTGCTCAACTTCCAGGAATTTTTCTTTTGGCTAAATAGCCAGAGATAAAGAATAAAGAGTGAGAATATATTCCACAAGGAGGCAGGAACACAGGCCAGAAGGCCTTTTGGAAGAGTTCTAAAGAATCAGGAGTCTGCCTGCTTCTTTCAACATTTTAACTACATACGCCCTCCCTTAAGCCGATTTAACCAGTTCCAAAGGCTCGGGGATTAGAATGAGGAATTTGAATGGTTTCTCCCCACAGGTGTTAATGCCAGCTTGCTCTATTGTCTCTAAAACCCTTCCCAGCAGACTGCTGAAAGACAGGAGCCTGGTCAGAGAGCCTTCCTATACTACATGGAAAACAGAATAGAAAGCAGGAAGAGAGCTGACAGCAAGGCGTGTGGCTTCAGGTGGAGTGTTTGGGTTCTGTGGAATCCTTGTCCATTTGCTGTGAGGAAAAGATGCTTGTTTAGCTGTATACATCTAAAGCAAGTAGGAAAGACTTGCAGACAGTGAAACTGGCCAGCTATACCAGCCAGGCATCAACCTAGGTAACAAAAAGGGGATTGAAAGGTGAAGAAGTATTCTCTCTTGCCATGCAATCAACATGCCAAGGACAAAACCAATCAAGCCACCAAGATGTATGAAAAGAGACTATACGCCAGAACTAAGAATCTAGTAATAAACTAGGAGATTTAGAAGCAGTGTATATGCACTGCTGCCAGAAAATGTGCCTCTAACGGTGCCTCTAAAATAGTAGTCCTGAATATAACTCAAATATTACTAGACAGCAGAGGTAGATCTCATGTTGGTCTCTGTCTGCCACAGACCACAATGGCAATGAGTAGTGCATAATCTCTATAAAGAGCTGTTTGTAACACACAGGAGGGAAAATTCTGTCATCTTTAGCTTTAATGACCTATGCTGATGGTCACTTACAGCCAGCACAGAGCTTCTTACCAGTGGTTACAAAATTATAGTAACAATCTCCTGATTATGAAAATGCTGCATTGAACATGAAGATCCTTGCCATTATGATAAATGCAGGGACTCATCTTTGAACTAAAAAGAGTTGGAGCTTAAGAGAAAGAGATCATGAATTTGTTACATTTGATATTGATACACAGAACAAAGTCCAAATGATATCTGTTTTCAATGCAAAGGAGTGAATCTTGCAAATTATTTTGAGCCAAGCCATCTGGGAGAAAAAGGTTTTAAACACTTATCAATCACTGTTCACATTGTTTTGCTGAAAACAAATCTCACATCCAGGAATAAAATAGAAACCTATAATTTAAAAAGTTCAGGGAAAAAAGTAAAAAATGCTGCATACAATAGAAACTGTACAAGTAGAAAGTAGAAAGAAGAACTGATGGCAGTCAATAGCAGTTGTAAGGTCTGAAACATAGAGAATAGGTAAAGGATTGAAAAAGATACTGGAAAATAACCTGTAAGATACTAGGTAGGTATAATAATACAGCTGAGGTCCTTATAACTACAAGAAATTTAAACAATAAATTTGATGTTTTACCAACTAGTCACGGAGGAGTGTGCATTGGCCTTAGTTCTCTAATGGAAGTGAGGCCAATGAGCTTTTTGGGTTTGGGAAAATTAATACAAGGAAGCAGTAGTCAGAAGTTGGGACAAAACTTGTGCTTCAGGTCTCCTATTTCCATCTTATTAATTAAGTATAAGGACTCAGTTAGTCCCCAGGCTCCCCTCTATTCCAATGAGAGATAGAAACAGCTGTACAGCATGACTGCCACCTTCAAGCAGGTGTCTAAGCAGGTAGGCAGAAGCATCCTTTGGGCACATCTCTGCCACTGACTAGAGACTAGACAAGCAGCTTTATCCAGTGTCTTTCTTGTAGATGGTGAGATGAATTTAAGTTATGGCAGATAAACAGCCAGCTCCTGTGATGTGATGATACTCCCCAGTTCAAAGCTATGAATCCCTATATTCCCCTGAATATCTATGTTTCTTATTTTTGTTCTATAGGAGAAATACACTTAAAAGACTCCTTAAAAAAAATGCAAAAAATTAAAGTACAGCCGATAGTCCAAGACATTAAAAAGTTATATCAAAAAACCTTATTTTCTTGAAAACAGTGCATCAGCCTGGGAAGAATAGCAGCACAATGACTAAAAGCAAGTCAAGAATCATTACTTAAGCATGCAGAGCTTTTCTCAAGCATGTGAAGATACTTTCTTTTCTAAATACAGCTTTCACTTTTACTGTGCTCTGTTAAGCATCACAGAATTAGCAGATAGCTGCCCAGCACTAGGGCATTTATGAGGAGAGTTTCAGAGGGTTTTCTTTTTACATAGATTGTATAAGCAGTATGGTGATATTCCAGGTATGATTCTCCAAGTTTAATGTCAATAAGTGTTCAGTAACGTTGGAGTGAGAGGTTACATTAAGACTTACACAGATGACAGTACAACTAGTATCTCCAAATATATTCTACTTAGCAGGGTACAAAGTTATATTTTGCTCATTCCTGGTTTAGCTGTTCCTCTAGTCCCAAAAGTGTTTTTTTAAAACAAAATAGTTATTTCACCAAGACTGACAGTTATAAAAGCTTGAATTCATAATGAAGTAGAGATCAGATTTAACCTGAAGTGAACAATGACTTCACACACCCACAAAAGTATGTCTCTATATCCTAAAGCCTGTGGGTTTTTAAATCAAAATCTGATGAGCTCTAAGGACTTTGATCATCTTCTCCTAAGGCCTCAACTGTTGTAGGAAGTCTCAGAGGAAGGTCATTTCTACAAAGGTCCTTTTAAAAGTTTTCTGAGCCTCTCCACTTTCTTGCTTCTGGCTTGCAATCCTCCTTCTACAAAATACAGTAAAGTCACCTCTGCTTTGTAGCAACTTCTTGGGTTTTGAAGGGAGTTGCTGTATCCTAGGGTGTGTGATGAGTTTGCAGTGTGTCCAATCATCTTCTCCCATCCTACTCAGACTCTGTTACCTCCTCCTGCATCAACAACAGATGCCCTAAGCAATTCTGCAGAGATTCCTGATACTACAGGATGGTAAGACCTTGTTCATGATGTCCAAATTTGCTAACAGAGCTAAGAGACCAAGAATCCTGACACTGTCATCTAAAAGACTACTCAGGACTTTCTACTGTGCCATCAAGTGATTTTCAAGCAATTATTTGCTGAAGAAGAAGAGTGACACGATCAGGTTTTATTGTGTCAAGGTAGATCTTGTATTATATATTCGATAGTTATTTTTAAACATATTCTGTGGGATTCAATAAGCAAAATTCTGGGAGTGGATATGGGCACATAAGTCAACTTTCAAATGCAACTTTTTCATGCTGAAAATCACTCAGTAGTCAGATTAACTCTTCTTGTTAATGAGATCCCTACTTTCTATTCAAATCTCAAACTCTACACCACATTTCTCCTTCTGGAATATGAAACGCTTTTATCAGCATCTAGCTGTTGAAGGAAATAGTAGGTTGGATGGCTCACTACAGGGGGTTGCTGCTTTTATCTTTTTTTCCTTTTGTGGCACACACTTTGCAGAGGCTGAAAAAGCCTGAAAATCCTTGCAATTTTACACCACTTCTTGTGGAGTAGGAAAGGCTGTATTTTCACATTCCCCCTAGATTCGAAAGGGATTCTGTACCTTTGTTCTGGTGACACGTAGAGTCACCTGTGAGCAAGAAAACTGAAGGTAGAGCATGAGCTGCACAATAAAAATGGCCTCAGTAGATGGCCAGCAACAAACAGGACCAATTTTTGACCTACAGAGGACAGTGTGGATACAAAAGTAAAGAAAACATGCTTACAGTGGGCTGAGAAGAGAGCAGGATATCACTGACAAAGCTCTGGGTCCAGATAGAGAGGTTGAATCCAAGGCATCCTCAGGTGATTGACAGCCTTGATGGAAGCAGCCTGGTGTCTGGAAAATGATAGCTAGGAAAAAAAAATAGAATGTCTTCTCTACGACCACAGTTTGTCAGTGGGAGATCTGGTGCCACACTGGAAGAGCGCTCTGGATTGTGAAGTGGAAAGCAGTAACGGGAATTGACAGTAGAAATGAAAAAGGAGCAGAAAGGTGGGATAAACTTTTGTCTTTACTGTAAAACAGGACCTTGGAGAGTAACCTGTTTACATGGGTTTTTCTTCTAGAACTGCTGAAATAAAATCAAACACCTGCAACAAATGAAAGCTGCCAGGAGGAAGGGAAAAGGCTCTTTTTTGATATCTTCTACTTTATTGTGTTTAATGACTGTGTAGCTGACTTCTGCACAGCTTGGCTCTGGCAGCCAGGGTTGTTTAATACCATAATAGACAAGATAACTGACAATTTTGTAGAAAACATTAACATTGCAAATGTTGAGATTAGCAAGTTGGCAACTTTGATAGAGGCTGTATCAATCATTCATATTATTGTTGCACTCAGACTTTTCTGCCCTGGATCCCTGGGAACAGTACAAAGAATTAAAATTCAACAGTACAAAATTTTAAGCATGAGCCAAGTTAAACAGAGGGAGGTCTTAAATCAAAACCTTCTCAGCAGGACATTGTGCTACTAGGAGAGAGTTTTTAAGTAAAACTCTTAAGGGAATTTATATGAGCAATTAAGAATAACCAAAGAGCAACATCAGTAGATATTAAGGTGTAGTTATGACATCATACACTGCATGTGAAATTCTGAATTATATTAAATTGAGATGCCAAGAATTTTAGAGGATCACAGTTTGTTTCAAAGGGAAGAGATATAAAAAGTCAACACGAGCAAGGATGGGAGATGTGTCTTGGGCATGGCACTCAAAGGAACTTTGAAGCCAAAATTTTATACATGATCTAGCTCTGGTTTCAATAGTTCTATAAATTTAAGCATATAATAAGTCCCTGAAGTGATCAGAGTAGGAATAATTTTTTTAGCACCAAACGGATACAGACAGCAAAGAAAGTCTAGGAACGTAGCTGTTAAAATATCACAGGCATCTGTCAATCCCATCTTGTCTGCTGTGCCCATTGACAGCAGAATTGCTTTTCCTTTCCCTGCTAAGGTACCTTATATCTACTTCTAATTATATTTACTGCAGGAAGAGAGATGGTTGGATTTTTCAAAAATATATTTCCCTTATTATATCAGAATTGTGGAATCTGCTGGTGGAAGGATGAATTTGTAGGCAAAAGAGTGTGAATAGGATTCATTCCTAAATAAAATCTCTTCTGACAATAGTAACTAAAAGCAGACCTTATCTTTCTGAGCTAGAAAAACCTTGAGCACATTTTGAAACCTGCCAGAGCCCTTCCCATTAAGCTCAACACATGCCAACTCTCTCCCAGTTAATCAGTAGATACTGCCATCCATTCTCATTAGACTAAATCTGTTCCCCAGGAGATATCCCAATAAACTGGTGGTCCCAATTAAACTCATTCCAATTAATTTGCACTCCATGAGGGTTTTAGTGTTACTTCACCTAAATCCAGCCTAAGACTTCTGCTATTTTGTGTGTTTTCACCAGCAGTTTTCCTGCAAAAAGGGCTAAAAATGCATTCCGTAGAAGGGATCTGTCCTATGGAGATGCAAGTTTGCAAAGCACTTCCTGTTAGTTCAAAGTGTGGCTGTTGAGTTGCAATCTGCTTAACTAGATCTGAAGAATCTCTGCCTTCCTCTCCACTTCCCATGTGTGGCTGTCCTATCACCTCCGGGGACTCCAGATTTATTTCTCCTGGACATTTTCCACCTTTCCCCATGTCCACCACGTTTCCTTCCCAGAACAGATCTCTGCAGCTGCTGTGTGCTCACAAAGAAAAACTCCAACTTAGTCAGTGCTTTTCAACTCAGCAGTGCTGTATTAAGCCTGTTAAATGTGTTATAGACAAAACCCTCACCCTTCTCTTGTGCATAATAGTGATTATTCATGAGTGATTGGCTGTGTACTGTTAGAAATCATCTAGTTTTGGGGCTGAAACTCAGATATCTGTTTTGCCATAAGAAGAATGAAAAATGTCCAGGATGGAAAAGTGCAGTTTCATTTGCCAACCCCACAACTCACAAGAGTAGTTTGTTTTTCAACTACATCTCCCCTAATTTTTAATTTTTTTAAAAAAACAAGTGTGCAAATCAAGTAATTCAAAAGACGTAGCAGTCAGATGTCTACAAGAATAATTTTTTATGATAATTGAAAACACACCTTACATTTGCATTACCAATAAAAGAGGATAATTTTAATGTATTTGTACAAAAAACAAAGTAAAGGGCAAGTAAATCCTATGTTTCACTTATCAAGTTAATATGAACTCATTACTGGGAAAATACATTGAGTACAGAACTACAAACACTCCTAAGAAGGCCAGTAGTTACTATCCTCCGTTTTCTGTAGCAGCTGGTTTCTGCATCTCTTTGAAGCAATCATACAGTGATTCAGATATTACTCATGGCCTGAATGTAGAACCAGCTACCCAGTGAGGTGCTCTTGCCAGAGTTCCTTGTACCTGGATCTGGTTCCATGCAGCTATACACCAGAAATGTGTCTGAGATACACATGGATTTCAGGCACATGATGTGTCACTTCCCCATGAAAAGGACAGAATGCACCAATGGGGAGATTTGGAACAATATAGATGTTTGGAATTGGATAGACTTGGAATGGTAGATGCAAAAACAATTGGAAAAAAAATGATTGGGTGACATACAAACAATCATCAAAATTACCATTTTCACAGGGTTCAGTCATCATTCCAGGTAAATAATACCACTGAGAGCAAAACTACCCAAACCTGAAGCCTTGCAATCTAGAAAATGTTTGAAGTTTTCTGGCTCAGGGTCTGGGTCAGGGTGCAAACATGAGAAACAGAAGATGCTTTGCAGGGCATGCATTTATGGTGTGGCCCATGGAAGAAGTGGGACAGAAGTCCATACGCTTCTCAAGAAGCCATGTGTACCTGTAGTACCAGGATCAGGAAACCTTACACACTGACACCCTCCACAGCTTCCTTTCTCCTCATCTCCTTGTTCTTTAGCTTTTTTCCCTCCTTTTTCCCATCTCACCTCCTCCATCTTCCTCATGCACTCCCAGGAATTTGGAAAGGAAGGAGGGAGACCAAGAGGGCTCTTGTAGGAAATGCCAGGGATTGTCAACTGCACAGCAGTGAGGAGAGATGGAGTCCTGTGCTCCCAAGGAATGGGAGCAAGAGATCAGAAGCCTGAGACTCTTGTGTAGATCCCCCTGGAACACCTTCCTGCCTGTTTCTATCCCATCATCTACAACCCCTTCAAAATGCCAATATGACCCACCTCAGTGAGATGTCTGGACCAGTTCCAATACTCAAATATGAGGCTAGCCTTAAATTCCCAAAGGGAGAGAGGGGATGGAAAGACTGACATGATGACAGTTCTCTCTTATTCCCCCAGCTCCCCTTTAACAGTATTTTTCTCTATCCTCCCTGTAAATACCTTGTCTGGGAGCAAAAAATATGTTATTCTGTCAGCCTGGGAGGAGAAGACACCAAGACAAGAACACATACACTAATGAGACGTGGTAGCAGATGGAGCCAAAGTTTGATGACTGACCAGGGACAATGATAAATGCCCAATATTTTCATCTACCTTTAAGGTCTGTGTCTGAGACACAGTATGTTTTAGGAGAAAAAAAGAGAAACAAGAACATGAGCTTGCACACATTACAGATGTTCGTCAGCCTCAAAACACATATTTTGGTATTAGTGAAAGACTGGAATTCAATGAACTAATTTATAGATGAGATTACATTAGCTGATTAAACATTATCTTTGAACCCTAAAATCTATGACTCAGTCAATTTTACAAATCTCAAGCACACAATGTTCACATTACTCACCTATTTGCTTATACCTAAAGCTTTTCTTAATAAATAGATTAAAATTGCCTTTTTGTTGTTGTTGTAGTTTACCAGAGAATACAAGCATCAGTTCAATAGCCTTGTGATTTTTTTTGTCCTTAAAGGAAGAGCTTTGCTGCAGAAAATATTATAGAATTTTTGCCTGCATTTGTCCTCTCAGGCCACCACTAATCTAAACCTAATAGATAAATCACTCACTTTTAGGATGTACCACACGAGAAAGAAATAAGCAGTTATTGTGAATTTCAGTAACATGAAAAAACGTTTTTTGGGAAATCATCTCAACAACATTTTAACTGCTCAATTTTAACGTACTATTAGGGCAAGCAAACAAAAGTTAATTCCATTACTAGGGAAAAGATAATTTTATAAGAAATATTAAATTACAGAAAAGACAATCCCAGTGGTATATTGATTTCCACAAAGATTTACACTTCATTAGATGTGCTGATAATTACCAAGGCAGTGTGGATGTTTTTTAGTAGCCTTTGATTCCCATCACTTTACATTTGCCACACTTATCTATTGTATGTAGGATTACATGGATCAGAATTATTTTTGACAGTGCCACTAAGCAGTACTATAAACTTTCAAATGACCTTGGAGACTCTACAATTTGTCCACTCATTACTAAAGCAGCCCATTCCATCAAGGGCTGAGAAGATGTTCAGAGTTATTTTGGTAGCAGAAATGTCTCCAGGGCTGAGGATTTCTGTAGTGAAATAGAAGCACTCAAATACCCTGTCTGGGAAGTACACCACACAAAAAGCCTCATGTACAACTTAAGCTCCACAATGATGATTAAAGGGGTTTGAAGGCAAGAGTAAATAGGGCTTTATGCAGGCTCTTTGCACCTGCATGAACATAACGCTAATTGCTTGGGCTTATTTACTCTTCCTCTCACAGCCAGAACCTAGAGATAAGCTTCCACTGCAAATCAGCCTGAGTAAAACAGTCTGCACCAACAGCAGAAGGAAGTGAGCCTGTGAATGTGTTCATTTTACTTTGCAGCCATGAACAGACCATTATTGCACCCAATTATTCCTACTTCATCTCCAACCAAACACTATGCAAAACAGGGAAATTAAGTTGGCAGTGCACGTACTTAACCAGAACAGGATATCAAGCAGACTGCTGGATCCAGGAGCAAAGTCTTCAATGGCTAAAGACAAAACTTCTCCAAAATAAAAAAATAAGGGAGTAGACATAGCAGGACCCAGACATGACACGTGGACAGTCATGACACAATTATACATCTCAGCAAACTGGCTGACTGCAGATCCATATCTTCATACTCATTGATTGTCTGCCCCAGAAACGTGTGATGTCCCTCATAGTGCTTACTGGCAGCCAGGACAGAGGCACTGAAGTTGTTATTGTTATAAAATCACTGTACCTGAAGCAAACATTCCATGTAGAAAAGATACAGAAGGCGTGAGTGGTTAGATTTAAATTACGGTTTAATTGATAATGTTGGTTATAAATCTGTATTTTTCTCTTGTTAAGAGATGTTGAAAGGCTGGAAATGAAATGTGTAAGTGGTCTATTTTGTCAGTGAAGAAAAATGAGATTTGATCTCAGGTCTGTGTGGATATAGAGATGACCTGTAGAAATTAGTAAATCAGTGCAATGACAGCAGTGAGATAGTCAGGGCTGTGGGCTAAAAGGTGATAGCAACAATCCACAGAAGGGCTTCCAGGCAATGACTGACAGCATGTCAGAAACCCAGCACTAACCTCACACATGCCCTGAGAGATCTATAACCAGCTATTACCACTCATGGGCTTGAGTTATAAGAGATATTTCTGACAAAATACCAGCTTAAAACTCTTCTGTCTGCTGTCATAGAATCCCAGAACAGCTTGGGTTGGAAGGGACCTTTAAAAGTTGTCCAGTCCAAGCCCCCTGCAATGAGCTGGGGCATCCACAACCAGATCAGGTTGCTCAGAGCCTCATCCAACCTGACTTTGACTGAAGGGTTGATTCCAGGAATGGGGCATCCATCACTTCTCTGTGCAACCTATGCAAGTGTTTCACCATCCTCATAGTAAAAAAAATCCTCCTTATCTCCAGTCTGAATCTGCCCTCTTTAGTTTAAAACCATCACCCCTTCTCCTGTCACATCAGGCACTACTAAAATGTCTGTTCCCTTCTTTCTTATTAATCCCCCTTAGTAAAAGTCAGTGGTGCATCCATAAACTGATGATTGTATGCCACGTAGGTTTCTCCATCTCAAAAACATATAAAACAACATAAATACAGTGAAGAGCAACAGGATGAGAACACTGAGGATTGTGTTTCATGCAAATACACCTACAGGACTCTCCACCTTGTTGAAGAAATGGCAGAGAGAGGAGATCTAAGGAAGGACGTATGAAATACCTAGAAAATCAAGGAACGAGTAAACAGAAATTATTTCTCACCATAACCAATAAAAGAAGCAAAGAGCATCAAATGGCAGGGACAAGTGATAGATTCAAAACAAAACAGGGGAGGCATTTACCCACATAGCACCTAGGTAAAGATCATTCTGCCACAGGATACTATGAATATTAAAATCATATCTAGATTAAGAAAGTGATGAGAAATTGCTACTTTGTTATAGTATCACCTATAAGTAAGAAATTAATTGACTTGAACATTCCTAGAATCTGAGGGATATTCTGGGAAAAAATGACTCAGTGCTTGGTCTGTTCCTGTACACTACTCTGGGCACCTCTGCTCCCAGCCAGATAGTAGGATAGATGTATCCCTGCTTTGAGTAGTGCAGTTCTTTTCTTGTTTAGACCTTTTATTGGAAAACATAAGCTGATGCAACTTCTAGACCAGAAGGGCGAACCATGAAAACACAACAAATGTGAGAGATAAACAGCTTGTATTTCATTCCTCCCTGGTTAGATACATTACAGGGACATTTTTATATTCACCTCCCACAGCTATTCCTGACCCATTCTTTCCTGCATAGCCCATTAGCAAATTGGAACTCCATTTGTACTGAAGGCTTCAGCAGCCAGTTAGGAGCTACCCCCAGCAATTCCCAAGGGCGAAGCATATAAATAAAGGTATCAGTAAAGATTTATCAGAGTTTGGATATGATTTGGGAACATCCAAGACAGACACTCACCTTGCTCTCTGCAGGAATAACCTTAACTTAGTGGGAGCAGAGAATAAAAGCCTACAAGGTTTTTTATAAAACTGGTAGAAAGGCTTTGGTTAAACTACTTTTCAATGGAAAATTACCCGGTCTGATGTTTGATCTCCAGAATGATGGTGTTGAATTCTTTTTCTCAAACAGTGTCAGATTATTAAGGGCAAATTTCAGCTTTTCAGACTCAACTGAACACTGTGTCAGAAACAGCACCAAAGTGTCTCAGGGATTTGTCATTTGGGTCCTTGTCTGGATGACTTCTCTGCACCATCTGCCCTGAATGAATGACAGTTCCCATGAGGTACAACAGTGATTCAGAGTAAAAATAGACTACAGGATACATCAGCAGCCCAGGGATCCCATTCCACAAAGGAGAAACATGTAGGAGCTCTCCACACTGCAGTTCTCTAGAGGGAGCGCTTCTGAAAAGGCATTGTTGGCCAAAAACAGGGCCACTCATCCTCATTTTTGCAGCAGAAGTCTTGAATCTGTGGGAAGCTAAATGATTAGACAGGATTTCCTTTAAAACCTTGGATGCAGAGACTGGTGAAAGTCAGTGACAAGTTTAGGAAAACAGGAGAGTATCTAGCAAGATTTCCCAACAGTGACTAAGTCATATCACCCAAGTTTTTAAAGCAGCAGTCATGTTTCAAGGGAGGTTTAATCCTTGTTTTAATTACATTTACAATTACATCTTCTTGTTTTAATGCAGCAATAATTTGCAAAAGTCAACAGACTTTAATCTGGAAACATCTAATATTTTAACATGCAGTGCCAAAAGTTTTGTCAAAGGTATTATTCTTCTCCCAAAAATCAGGTTTTAATATTGCAATTGCTGCTTCTAGGCACTACCCTTCCACTTAGCTTTATTAGTTAGCATTTAGGTGCTAAGTATTAAATAGAATTCAGTCCACTGGGGTTTGTCATACACTGCAGTTTGGAGCAGAAGTAGCTGAGACATCGTTCTTTAATAGTGGCATAAGTCCTTGTATGAGCAATAGAAGCTGCCACTCTCTTTATGAGCCAAGCTAAATGCTGTTAAAATGATGAATGAACTAGTTCCATTTTATTTGTTCAGCCTTTCCCGGTGCTCTTCCTACAACCCAATTTAAATCACCAGCTTGTATTTTACATAAATTCCTATGTGCCTGAAATACACGAATGCCTGCAGAGAATGGCAGAACAGCAGTAAAGGTTTCTTTTCTTTTCCAGCGAGCAAAGAGTTAAAGAATTGAAATGAAGCTGAAATACAAATTTAAGATGTTCTGAGTTAGCCCTTAGGAGACTTTTCCAGGTAGTTTACAGTGCCATCCTGCTTTGCAGTCAAGTCTTGTTGGGTATCCATGGGAAGTTGAATCTCAGACTGATCAGTCCCTCCAGACTGCAATACAAAACAATAATGTTCAAATCAAAAGCATCTTGATTAAATAACCTAATTAAAAGGTACATACAAGTGGTGTTGTAGCAGACTTCTTTTCCTCCTGTGAGGATGAAGAAATCTTCAAATTTACCTTATTTTCAAAATTAGGGGTAAACATTTCCTTCCAATGACATGTTTATGACCTATTAATTAGTTCCTACTAGCATAGCTGAAATCCCAAACCTGCTTTAACATGGTTCAAAGAGATAAAATTACCTTCAGCCAAACATCCCGAGACACAAACTGAGAAAGAAATCACATCTCACTGAAGTTTGACTGGATGATCAAATACAGATCTCCAAGGTCCTACCTTTAATTTCAGTGGAGAGAGGGGGTAGCAAGGGAGAAGAGAAGGAGAGAGAGACAGAGAGCACACAAGAGAACACACACCAGAAATTAAACTCTCAACCAAATAAGCTGTCAAGCAGAGTCCAAAGCCCATGGTTTACTTTAAATGAGCATATGTATCTTCTCTATGTCACCAGGAGACATGAGTCTGTTTCAAGCCTTACCCATACAGGATCACTTTTAGCTCAAATCTTGAGTTTTAAAGATCCTCCTCTCAGTCTCTGGTGTATTAGGAACGACACATATGCCTAAGGAATGGGTAAGAAATTGTAAGAAAAAGCAGAGCTGGGATAATCACTTGCTGTGGATAGCACTGTAAACCTAAAAAATGAGTCCTTAAATCTTCCAAGTCCTTCTGCTGTTACACACCTCATAATTTCAGAGCAATTACTTCAATCTAGTTGCAAGTCACACGGTTAGATGACTGAGTTCTGGGTAAAAAATACCTATCTTTTATTTCATTCTCTCCCCACAAGAGATATCATTTTGTCTGAGCTGTATTTATAAACTTGGAAGGAGAACTGAGAAATTGTTCATCTCACAGTGATGTGAATGGCCTGAAAGAACAGTTCCCATGATATAAGATTTTTCTTCCACAATTCTCCCAATAAAATAGAAGTAACTAAAATCCAGTAAATGTGTGATACTGGTTAGATTGAAACTAATTCACTGATTGTCATGGGAACAGTTACAGCCACAGTTAGAAGTGTAGCAGAAAGCAAGTTCATTTCTTTTCTTCCTTATTTGCTACTAATTTTTATCAGAATATCTATTGGAGATGTTTTCCACAGAGAGCAGAGAATGCAATCAAAGGAAGTTGCTTAGTCACTACCATGGCACAGGGAAGGCCCATGCAGTTGTAAAGAGGATATGATCCACCCCAAGGAAAGGTAGTTTTAGAATCTCAACAAGTACCAGCCTGAGGATACACTCAAATGGTCACCATTAAGGAAATAATGTCTAGAAAAACATTTTTTTCTCTTTTGAGAGATACCTCAGAAACAGAGTAACAGAGTAATCAGATTTGCATGTGCAGATCTGACTTTGGACTTAACAGTGAATATCAGGGAGGAATATTTATCTAGACTGATAGAATTCAGGGGAATTAAAAGGGCTGTTTAACTGAACTAAGGAATTCAAGAATCTGGAATGTGAAAAGGGCCTGAAAGCTCTTGAAATCAAGGCTACAAGATTATGCATTGCAAATTAGAAGGAAAAAATGTATAGAGAATTTCTGAGATTTACTGAATGAGAAATTTCCTTGCAGGTAATATTTTGAATAAAATGAGAATCTGAGAGGCTTGGAAGGAGAAACTTGTATGCCAAAAATCATAGAAATAAACTTAAAATTGCCAAGACTCCAGGTATGTTAGACTACACAAGGGAAAATAAAACATGTAGCAAAATAAATCTTGTCTGTGTAAATAGCAGCCCAAGAATAAAATAAGTTGTTTAAAGGAGAATGAAGAAATTGATGTTCAGTATAGCCCAAAAAGAATAGAAGCAGACAATCATACAGAAGATACAAGGCAGAACATTGCTGCATGCAACAGGCTAAATGAGAAGGCAGCTGAACTGCTGCCATTCAAGGGAACTGAGTTTTATGATCAGAAAAAGCAAATTTTATAAGGCCTCCCTACAATCAGTCCTGCATCAGTTCCATCAGCTGTGCTGCTGTGGTGGGAGCTGGGAAGCACAGGAGGGAATGGGTGCCCAGGCTCACAGAAACAGGATGGAATTTTGCAGTGCACACTACAAGGTGAGTGTGTGTACTGCACATCTTTGGACAGGCTCAGCCCACCTCTCCAAGTCACCAAATTTAGGAACAGGAAATTCCCATGTTGCTTCTGCAGTCAATAGGAATGGATTAGCACTTTCAGCGTCAGATAGAATTTGATGCTGAATCAATTTCTTAGGAAAACTGTCACTCCACTGGCTGCAGCCACTTTACTGAGCAGCAAAGGCCATTTTCTCCCCTCTTTCCTCAGACATGTGCCCACCCACAAGCAGGACAAAACTGTGCTCTCAAACTAATGAAAAAAATATGTTATAAATCGGGGATTGCCCACTGGAGGTGCCAAAAAGCAATAAAATTCTGGCTTGATTAGTCAATCATAGCTGGAAAAATCATTTGGTTTCAGATGTCTCTTGTGAGGCATTTTTAGAGAACAAGACCATGATGAGGCCATCTGGAATACAATATGCAGTCTCGGGCATCCAGATGCAAGGAAGATTAATTTAGTTTGTAACAGAACTACAATAATCAAGGAAATGAAGAATTTATCTTCTGAAATGAGATTAAAAGATGCTGGCTTGTGTGGCCTAAGAGAGTAAAGGTCGTGGGGATTCTGATTGTTTTCTATAAACTCATCAGTCTAAGCTCCTGTAAACTTAGCAGAGACTAAAAGCTATTTAGACTAAAAGACACTGCTGCTGCAATAACAAATGGATACTCATTAGCCTTTAATAAATTTAGCCTGAGTATTAGACAAAGGTAGCAAACCCCCAGAGGACTAGAACAACTTTTATTAGGCTCAGTTCCACATAGCCTATTCACATTGATGCTGCAGTGTGATCAGTTTAGGGCCAGCATTTCCAGCCCAGCAGGGAGAGGGAGTCCTTAACTCACGGGGTCCTCTGCAGTCCAATGCACCTTTGGCCTCCACCATTTCTCCTTGGCAGCTGAGCATTTTCTCAGCACAGCTCTGTATTCAGTGCCTTTCTATGGGTAGTGACAGACTTCCAAAGCCCTTTGTGCTTCATGGAGACAAAGGCCAAATCTTTGGAAGAGTTCTGCAGTTGTAGGACTTCTGTCCTTGGATCCGCACACTCCAGCATGGTGACTCGACGGCAGATGATGGCTTTTCTTTCACATCATGTGCTCTTTCAGGGACCATGTTCTGCACCAGAAGTGAAAATAAAGGCTTGCTGAGGGCTTACAACAAAAATAATTAAGCTAGAGGAATCCACAGAGTATTTCACAGAAGCCAGGGAGTCAGCTGAAAGCCAGCTGGCTGCAGGCTGAGTCTGGCTAAGGCAAAAGTGGCAGAGGCTGAATTGTTTGGAAAGAGGAGGTAGTGATGGGAGAGAGGGTAAAGCAAAGAAAATAGGAAGGCTAAGAGGAGATACCAAGAGTTACCAACATACTCATTTTTAATACGGAATTATTATATCCAGACAAAGACAGAGAAATTCCTAAAATAGAGCACAAAAAGTAATTTTTCCTCTTCTGAGCATGACCGTGTAACCACACATAGACAAGCATCAGCATCTCTGAGACAGCACAGATCTCCTGAGCAAGGCAACACTCCACACCTATCACTCTTGAGCTCTGTTCACACAAAATGTATATATATTAACTGACATATCACAAACCTGACAGATTTTCCAGCAGCTGATGAGGTCAAAGAATTCTCTGTCTTTGGCAAGAGTCATGCTTTGAGGAATAATTCAAAAGAATGATGCAGATGTGGAAGCACAAATCCTAAAGGGCTCTCCTAACCAAAAAAAAAAACCCCCAAAAAAAAAACCAGGCTCCTTTCTACTAGAACATATTATTTGACTCAGGTATGCTTAGGCTGATCCCCACTGACCCTGGGATCTGTTCATTTTTCTTCTTACATGACATTTTGCTCTTTACTCGGGTTCTGATTAATGAATACACCTCCCAAGCACTACTACAATACTAGGGAAAGCAGTAACATCCCATCAATAAATGTCTATTAATTTTAGTGAACAATTATCCCTGTAGTGCCTATATATGTCATAACACCATATGGCACCTGCTTTTTTTCTTCCAGTATTACTGTCATCATTGATATTGTTTTCAATTTTTTTCTTAAAGGGCAAACCTCATTTTTCTTGTCCTGATCTCAACAGGCATTTGAAAATGTAGAAGCACTAATTAGCTCCTCTGCACTCTCATGCCATTCATTTTCCAAATATATTCAGTGCTTGTTAACTCTTGATTTCCCATAGTTAGGATCCTGCTCAGTTTAATATGTAGAGTAACAGAGATTGGGGCCTGGTAGTAAATACCATCAAGAAGTTTTATTGTGTGTAATTGGGAGGTGCAAAATGAACACATTATCTATTCTGACTCGCTTTTCAGTTCTGACTCTTATCCAGCACTTCTTCCCAGCAGTCAGGAGGTGGCATCATCTGCAATCACTAAAGAAATAGCCAGTCATATCTTTTCCCACTTTCAGGAGTGCCATGAAAAGTGCCTTTAAAAATGAAATTGGAGAGAGGAGAGAAATTACCATCAGTGTTATGAAAAGGAGGGATTTTACTCACACACACTCTCATGCACACACTTGATTTTTTAATTTGGAAATTCATGTTCATCCTGAAAACAAATGGTACAATAATAAAATGGTTCTCTCATCAGCTCTGTTCTGGCACCATAATTTATCCCAGTGAGATTGTTGATTTGGAAACCTCTCTTGAAAGAAATGTGGTGCATTTCATTCATGCATTCAGTTTTAAGCCTGACCTGATAGCAGATATTTAAGATAGCAAATTCCATTTTTTAAAATTGATTTGTCCTTTGCATTTTGAAATACAGATCAGAGTTTTTATAGTGTCAATTTGAAGAAAAGCTTATAGTAACAGATTAATAATGTAAAATGAGCCTTAGAGATAATCCCTGAATATTTTAATATGTTCAGGCCACTTTATTTAAGCAACACTACAACAACAACAAGAAGAAATACACATCTGTACTAGATAGTCTTTGAGGTCCCTTCCAGGCATTTCTGTGACCTTCCAGAGGTGTAAAAGTTGATCAAGTGATATGAGGTGTGTATCTTCTGTTCAGTGGTTTACTGACTGAAGCTTGAACATAAGCCATAACTTAAGCTTTACTTCCTACACCTGGACATCACATAATCTTTAAAACCCTGACCTGAGACAAGGTACAGGGCTCTATCTGGGCATAGAGTTTGAACTTGCAAGGTTCTGCTTCCACATCTTCCTTCCTATTCAGAGAGCACTTGAGCATCTTGAACTGCTGATCTGATGCTGCTCCACACCTTCCAAATAATCCCTTAACAGAGTTTAGGTGTTCTTGAGATGTCTTTTCTTAGACTAGAAATGCAAATATGATTCCAACCTTCATTCTCCAAAATTAGAAAGGAGTCACCATCAGTTCTACTGTGTATTTAACACACTGCTAGAGGCAGCTGCAAAGGTGGATGAAGATGAATGCAAACTGCAGAAGTCTCCTTGTAGGACTGTTTTCAATGATTGTGATTAGAATTTGGATTTGTAAGGGCACAGCAGTGAAAAAGGGAGGTATAGATTGCAGTTCCACAGCAGCAGACTGATATCATAGAACTCTTTAAATAATGCATCTAGAAGCTGAGTCACCTGTAGTAGAAACATTTTAGTCTGGTGCATAATTCAGGAGCTTTTTTTCCCATAAAGAATACATTAAGATTTTCAATTCTAAGCTTCTAACAAGTCCGTGGCCACCTGACAGTGACAAACAGTGACAAATGACATTTTGTACAGCTAAGAGATCTCACTGTTTCACTTGCATTTTTCATTTCCACTTCTCCTATGGTCCATCCACCCTCATGACAATGACCTGGCTCTAAGCCCCATTCAAGGGCAGTCATCTTCTCTCTGAGGCTGGCAGGGGGTAACCCCTGACAAGGACTTCCCAGGAAAGACAGGACAGGCTGATACGTTCACTCAAAGCAGAGCACCACAGCTCCAAGGCCTCAAAAGAGGCCAAGCCCCAGCACTAGGCAGGCTGCCCTGGTGATGCCCCTCAGCCCCCAGGAGCACTGAGATGCCTCCAGGGTGGCTCCTACTGAGCCAGGACCTGCAGAGGACACGTGTCAGACTCAGCCTGCTCCAGCCAGACAACAATCTTCTCATGAAGTGTCAGCTTCAGATTTCTGCAGGTTCTTCTGGAAGTTATTTACCTATAGAAAACCTACCTATAGAAAATTTGTATTCTTCAAGCACAGGAATTGCTGACTGAAATGTTTATGGCACAAGCTAGATGGATCAGAGGAGTGATCACCGTGGTCTTCTTGATGGTTTACAAAAACTATTAAAAAACCCAAACTGTTTTGACTGAGTTGGCCAATTTATGAATTCCTGGATCTTCACACAGACAGATCTAGAGAACCTAAAATCTGCCATGGCATCTCCTGCCAGCTCTTAAGCTGCATCTTTGTTAGCTATCAAATAGCAATTAAGACATTGCTTAGAATCAACCTTCTGTATCTAATCTGCTGGAAAATATGGATTTTGAAATCCTGCCAGAGTGGTAGGAAGTGTTTCTGTACCTTCCAGTAGTGCCTGGTTTTACCACCAAAAGCAGTTAGCACAGGCTGTGATGAGGTTTAAATAGTATAGCTCTTCTATTGCCTTCAATGAAAGCGTTTTTTCCTCCTACCTATGTGGATTAAAATATACTTCAAGAAATTTAAAATATCTATATTAAGTTATCTCTTCCTAGAATGGTTTAAAATAAATTGAGAGAGAAGCAAACTGTTGTGTTGCTGATGACTTTACACATTTACTGGAGTTAGAGTCTGGAGCACACCAGAAGGTTTCCTTACCACAGCAGGTTAAAGGAGATTTTTAAAAGTGTTTATTCAGAATGTACTGGATCTCCTTATCTCTTAGAACAACTCTTATGACTTCTGATGAAACTTGAGACTAGTGCAGAGGCCAACATCACTTTCTAGCTGTCAGCTTGCCTGAAGTTTGACCTCTTACCCAAAATATACTCAAGGATGAGGAAAGTATTCATTTCATTCTCTTATTTTTGAGTGACATAACAAGAAAGGATATTTGTTCAGATTCAAAGATGGAGCTCAAAATTTGGATAAAAGAAACATTTTAACAACCAGAGATTTTGTTTAAAGCCTTGATACAAATTTCTTATCGCTAATGAGCATCAACACAGCTCCTCAGTGTCCATCCACATTAGCACATTTCTCTCAATAAATAAACCTCAGTAGCAAAAGCAAATTATATCTGCACTCTTCAAGCATAAGATGTTATGACAGGAAGCATTTAAAAAAGGAACAGTAAATTAGATGTCAATTTTAAAGACAACTAGTACATACAATGTACTACATTGTGTGGAGGATAAATTCAAACAGAACAATGTGGAAATACAAGGAAAACAAAAGTCAACAAACCAGATCATAAACAAAAGTCTTAAACTGATGGCTGAGGACAAAAAAAGACTAATTAGATTGAAAAATTCACTGAATTTAAAACTGTGTTCCTAGATACACTTTTGAACAACAGTGAGATGGAAGGAACTAGAAGACAGTCAACAGGACCAGAAGGAAATGGGCTTTTGTAGAGTGGTGCATTTGGGTCTGGCTTCTAATCTTCAGTTTTGTGGGGTCTACTCTCAACTCAATTTCATCCTCAACTATGATTAAAAAGAGTCTCTCTAAAGTTCCTTCCTTGAGGTCAAAGCCCTAAGGATTAAAGTGTGTTCATAACTGTGAGTCTATTCTTTTTGTTTCTCTTCTGACAGGTTCAGGGGCCTAACATCCTGCCCAATATTTATGTTTTCCATAAACCAGTAAATCTAGTTCTTCATGGTGAAAAAGGACTTGGTTAAGGCATTAAACCTCATTTTCTTAATGGCAGAGAACAGTTTACCTACAAGGCTCCCCAGGCTTTTTGTATTCTTTTGGCAAGAAGGAAATAATTGTCAAATTATTTCAGTGTCTCTGATTGAAAAAGAATCCCTAAAGAAGTGGAAAATAAATGCAAATTACTAAAAGAGAGAAAAAATAATTAATTTTAATATTGTGTGTTTACCAGGAAGTTTTGTAGTTTTCATTTTGTTTTGGGGTTTGGGTTTTGTTTTTCTCAGTTTCCAGAGAGCTCTCTCTGAAGGTAAATGAATCAGTTATAAGCACCAACTAATTTTCAAATCAATGGCACCTGACTGATACCACAGTTAAGAAAATAAATCAAGGATGCCACAATTAGAGCAGGAAGTTCATTATGGACAGTTTTAATCTCATCCAGGAAAATCTGGATGTTTTCCAGAAGAAATTTCCAAAATCTCTCTATGGAGCACCCAGATATTCACTAAATGCTTCTGCTGTTGGGTACCTCAGCCCTCAAGGACAATTGTGCTGGGCTAAGTTCCCCACATTGTCCCTCTGGCTGTGTGTAGTCCAAAGGTGCAAAGCTCCCTCCTGGCTGTACAGTAGCTTTAATGTGCTTCTTGCACCAGGCTGGCAAGGAAATGTCTCATTCTGACCTAACTGGGCCATTTCGTGGCACTTCAAGTCCTTGCCTTGCCACGTGAGCCAGAAAACAGATGAGCACCTTTCCCTCTTCACTTGGCTGCCCTTGGTGGGAGGCAGAGCCCTTGTGCCACTCTTTGCTTTAAGGCTCAACATTTTTTTTACTACAGATTGCGACTTCCAAAGTCAATGGAAGCTACAGACAATGTTCAGCAATGTGTCTTAGAGAACACTTGCAAAATCCTTCTTATATAGAACAGGAGCCTACATAAATTTCCACCTAAGATTCATAAAAGAACCAGCTGAACAGATTCCCAGCTTCCTACTCCAAACTAAATTAGAAATACATTCTAATGTGTTAAAGTTAAATGTGATGTTCATTTAAAATAAGACTCTGAATGTAGAGATAATTCTGAACCGACTGTACCAACATCCAAGAGGTCAAGCATAGAATGGAGCAAATAGAGGTTGTAGAAACACAAAATCATTGTCTATGTTGTTCAGCTACTGGAAAATTAAATCAAAAGAGTATAAATAATGGAAGTCAATATATTTTTATGAAAAATTATTAAGTGAACCACAATTTCTTTTGTAAAGGCAATTGAGTAGATGAATTTGGATAGTAAGAATTGACAAGTACCACTTCATATGATTGTGATTACTACATAAATATGATACAATATCAAAAGCAGTTAGCAGAAAGGTTGCAGTAAAAGTCACCCCAAAAAGTAGCAGGCACTGTGGTGTTTCCATTTAAGAGAGTCTGTTCAGAGGGCTGGATCAGGACAGCTCAGTGATTGGTAGAGATCTCAGCACAAACCAGTGTTCTCAACAGTGCCCTAAAAGCAAACACAAAATTATTGCTGATAAAATGAGATTAAAAAGATTAGCAATGTTGTTAAATGTTGATAAGCAGATCAATTCAAATGACCACTGCCTTCCATAAGATGTTCCCATTCAGTCAAAATATGTTTTTCCACAGATATTTAAAAGCATTAAATCTATGAGGGTGCTTTGCAGACCATAATGCAAAAAATGGGAGGAAGAAGTAAAGGGAATGGGGTTGTGCTCTGGAAAGGAGGGACTCAGGAAAGGTCACCGACTCTGAAAGTCAGGCTGGTTGAACAACTCCACATGAACACCCGGCAGCAAGCCATGACAAAAATAACAAAAGTAATATTTGTATAACCATGACAGAAGTGAATAGAGCAGAGCGATAATTTTGCCATTGTTTCAGACAAAATAAAGTCCAATTCGAAGACAGCAGTTGAGGTTCTGATATTGACAGTTTTTAGAGGGTTTGCAAAATGATTCAAGTTGTCTGAAAATTGGAAAGACTGAGAAGTAAAGAAGCTGCCTCAGCAAGAAGCTCAGGCATGCCTCAGCTCACATGTCTTGTGCAGTGAAGAAAGAAAACTGACGAATATAAATGTCTTCACAGAGAGAAAATGCTAAATATCAGACAGCTTTTTAATCAGGCAAAACAAGAAGTACGCTCAGGATCCAGACCTGTTCAAAGGGGGAAAGCTTTTAGCACATGCAGAGGCATAGAGCTCCTGGTATCCAGGGAAATAGCATATCCTTCATTTCTTGAGGTTTTCCCATCAAACAGGTCATTACCTTCAACTTACTGAAAGCCTGTCTCAGCTAGATTCACATTAGTTGCAAAATGTCTTCATGCTGCTCTTCCCTGGGGACAGATACAGACCCAGAAAAGCAAGTTTCCCATGAATTACTAGATTTATGTCTTGGGAGATATGGATTCAGTCCTTGCCTCTGCCAAACATGATCTGTGTGTCATTGAGCTGGTTACTCAGAGTAAGCTTCATTTTACCTAGTTTTAGATATTTACATGCTAGACATCCATTTTGCATGTGTATGTCTGCAGCATTATTATCCTCAGCATCTTTGTCAGCCAGTGGAGAGAAGCAGGCACCATTGGAGAGCTGCTCCTCCAAAAAAAAAATCACCATACAATGAGGAATTTCATGCTTGGAGGAAATCTCTGTGCTGATTGAGTGAAGGCAGGAAGGTGGCTGGCTTAGACCCAGACAGTGACACCCCTGACATATAAATTAGGGGAGGTTTGCTTTAGCCTCTTCTCAAGAGGACATTAATATCTCTAAGCTGCTGTGAAAATAATACCTTAGAGACTTAATATTATTAGGAAATATATGAATAGCTATAATAAATGGAATTAAGAATTTACAGTGTTCAAATTTTTGCTGGGCTCCAGGGCAAAAGAAAACTGAATCTTGGGATGTCATTGGAAAATATTTAAACTGAGAGCCAGAGCTCTGAATGCCATGGAGAAATACTGAGGATATTGAATCCATGTACATGGTTCTTAATGGAAAAAATAGTTTAAAATATCTCTTTCCTAAACAAAGGGCTTTTCAATTTTAAAGGGTTATTTTTGGCCAGTCTGGCTTTCAGGATGGTCAAAGCTGTGCCAGCACAGCTGATGGGGTCATGAACTGTTATGTGGCAGCAAAGGCCTTTTAAACCAGATTCAATACTGAAAAAAAAAATAAAATAAAGATTGTGGAATTACAATATAACTCAGGATAGTTAAGGAGGTAAATGAAATTTCAGCAAAGTTCAAATGGCACAGAGGAGAGGAGTGCTGATTCAAGACAGCTGATCTGATGACATGGAACAAAGATTGTGATATTTCTCTTGATCCAAAGGTAGTCTCTCCCATCTACACAAACTCTGGAGGCAACAGCTGAAATGACCATCCTGAACACCAACACAAGAAACACACTGCAGTGAGTTTCCTATCTGCTTGTTCACAAAAATATATCCATCTTTAATTTTCTTTGGATTTGATCCCAGCAGTCAGATGGGAAGGAAGTGTTGCACTTTCCTTATAGTAAAATTTCATCAGTTAAAGCAAGCAATCCATTTTCCAGCCTTTCCTTCTGCCAGGAGAGTTTACTCCTCAAGCACTAGTGAGCAGAAGCAGTGTCCCCACTGTGGGGATCAAAGGTGGCTCTGTCCCTCAAAGTCTCATATGAGCACAACCTGCAGCAAACAGAAAAAAAACCCTGCAGCCCTCTGGACCAGTTCCACCTGCCCCTCCCTGCAGGGTGCCTCAGCAATTCCAGAGTCACAATTAAATTCATACTAAAAATAACTGCAACAACAACCCCCCAAACTGCATTAGGAGACAATGACTCGAGTAACCTATTAGCAGGGTTGGAAGTAAAATTCTATCTTTGCTCAAAGAATTTGCATAGTGGCTGTTTTCTTTTCTATGCCTTTTTTTTTTTTTTTTTTTTTTTTTTTTTTTTTTTTTTTTTGGCAATAGTTATTTAATGTAGTCATTATAGTTGGTTATGGCAGTTTGAATTGGAATGCTGCCAAAAAGATACTATTTAGCAGGGTCTGAGCAGCTGGATGTTTGAAAAGAGTATTATATTTTAATGGATCTCCCCTGCTTTGCCTTCAAAAGAGCTTATAAGGATTTTCTCAAAATATTCCAAGGATCTGGGGTTGATTGGGGTGGAAGGGAAACAGCAAACCTTAAATACCTTTGCCCAACATGAGATTTCACAAAGTAAATAGCAGAGATATATTGTAATAAAAAAGGAGAGGCTAATTCACACAGAAAAGACACAAGTACAATGTTTATTTCCTGTACTACACTTACAATTTTTCAGACAGCTTACCAAATCTTCCCAATCAATATCCCAGCATTGATTGATCCCAGCATCCCATTGATGTTTCAATGTATGTTAAACAGATATAAGAGATTAGGCAAACAGAATATAAAGACGTGCACACACTGGACATGGATGTATTTAGAAAGATCAAAATCCACAAGCCAAGAGCCCAAGATGTGGAGCAGTGAGGAGAGAGAAGCCTAAGCCTGCATTATAACAACAATGCAGCAATAATCCTAAAGGCAGCTTTGCCACTGTGACAGGCTCTGTGGGGAGGGCAGAGCTGCTGGGCTGGCTCTGGGCTGCTCAGAGTCCACCAAGCAGAGCTTGGGAAAAAATCCAGCTCATCACAGGTCTTCACTGCAAGAAAGGATTCTGTGCACTCAAGTGCAAGGATGAACCCAGAGAGGAAAAGTCAGCCTTGCCACAGGACTGGGATATATCAGAGAGCAATTTTCTGAGAGAGAAGTACTTTAGCTCCCAAGAGAGCATTTAGATAAACCATTCTTTTAGTCACAGGGGGAAAGGAAGGGACTTTCAAAATTTTCTTCCACACAACTAATTATTAAAAGAAAGTGTCAGAAGGTGACAGGAAATGTGAATTTCAAAATTCCTAGAGCAGAATAAATTATTAAAGAGTAAAGTATTGTAAATAATCTAGCCCTTACTATTTTAGTAAGGAAATTTTATATTTTATATTTTAGTTGGGAAATTGTCCTTGTTTAGGCAGTCAACTCTAATTATAATTCACTTGCATATTAAAATAATCTGCAGTTAATATGAATGAATATTCCAAAGTTCAGAATACGACATTTTTCCACCTAGACCATTTTACTTCTTTACTCCTAGAAATTAATGCCACCTCCTCTTTCTAGAACCATCTAAGTAGTTCGTTTAAGTAGCATCCAGTCTCCAGTAACTTCATTTCCACAGAGGAGCCTTTGTGGCTGGAAAGTTTGAATGCCACGCAATCAGTCCTTGGAGTGACGGCTTCAAGCTACAAGGCTGAAGAGCCTACCTTGTGTGGCTGCAGCAGTGGAACTTCTCCTTTTCTACCCATCCACACAACTTCTTTTTCTTTTTGCAAAGTGTTTTGCTCTTTACCACTAGGTTAGCTGAGGTCTCCACTTCTTTCATATCACTGTGACTATATAATTCTTTTAAACTATTTTGCTGAGCTCCTAGGAGGAGTTACAAAATAAAATTAAAAAAAAAAAAATTAAGCTGTGGGCAAGGACAGATAATCCAGTCTCTTCTTGAGCCAACCCAAGGGTCATACATCTGTCACTTCCTTTTATCCCATGTGTTCATCATGAGAAAGGCCTGTCACATTGGAATAATGTTCTTGCCACTATCTTCTTTATGTGGAAGAACTTCAACATGAGATAGATTTTTGCAGTAGGTAAAGCCTAAGGCAAAAGATACATCAACATATTTTCTCTGACCTGCCCAGAAAAATGGGTATTTCCAAATCCATAGTGCCATACATTTGTCTCTGAAGAACGCAGCCTTGTGTGCAACCTTGGCAGCTTGGCAACATAAAATCACTTTAAATAAATATCTAATATTCTGTAGGATAAATATAATGAATTAGTCATTGCTCCTTACCACACTGTAGCAGCATTCCTGAAAGCCAGGCTCTATTAGCATTTTGAAGAGGCATTGAGACAAGGATGGGTGTTCTGGGGATTACTGCAGTGGGAAGCAAAGATGAGACAGTGGTAGGTGATGAAGTGCAACCAGAATGCTGCCACATCCTCTACATAGATCCCTACACATTCCTGCAGTTTTGTTTGTAACTTGATAAAGAATTACCTCATAAATCTGCTGAACATTTGGCTCTTTTCCCCTTTTGCTTGTAAAGATACACATTCTTAAATAGACTTGTGGGTTCAGTGAATCTGTAAATGAACAGCTCCTTTGGATACTCACTTTACTGTTAAACCAAAATAAGATTGTTATGCAAAGAAGTAAAACTAAAAATTTAATGTATATTAAATGTTGCTTTCATGCTGCAATTATCAGCACCAAATCCTACACTCCAAGGATCATGTTGTGAACTGGTATCAGTTGACACAGTCTCATTACTCATTGAAAAGTCTTTCATTATTATTTGCTCTTCTGGTCTTGTCAGTTCACTCATTTTATTACAGTTTCTGCCCATGGGTGCAAGTGAGTGTGAGTAGGGGGGAGATCCACTGCTCTTCACTGGCAGATAAACTCACACAGCACAAAGACAAACAGACAGTCTGCCATAAAAACATGAAGATCTGCAGAGCAGAAACTAACATGCTTAAAATCAGGAATTACTGCAGAGAATATTCAGTAATTCCTGCAAATTTAAACCATCTTTTGCTTCTTTGTGAGCCAATTGATAAAACAAGTTATGCATATGGTCTGCAGGGAAGTACTGCAAATAGCGCAGCTATTAACTTTCAGAGTTACAGGAGGAAAAAAGGTTTTATTTCCACCACATTTCTCATTCTTCTTGGCTATAACCCTGGCCTAGCCAGGCCCACCACCACATATGTTTCTATTTAAGACTCTGCTGACAAGTGATCCCTCGGTTTGAAGGCTGCCTTGCTCAGCTGAGACCATCACACACCTGCACGGGAAGAGGAGTGCACCTTGAAGTAATCCACATTAGTACCCTCTGCAACAGTGAAGAGTTTCCATACCTGCTGGAAGAGATCATTGCATAATGTCCCAATCTTCCATTCCACAAAGAATGGCAGCTTTTATTAATTTCCCACCAGAGTATGAGATATGTACTGACAGATGCTATAAACCAAGTTCATCCTCACTCATCGTTGAAGTGCTGTTGTTGAACTATTACTGAGAATGCGTCTGGGGACCCCTTTTTGGTGATAGATAACACACTCACTTTCTCCATGATTGCTGTAATTATCAGTAATAACTAGGTGTTGCATCACTGACTCCAGAGGACATGAATTCACATGCACCAAGTAAAATTTGGGCTCTGTTTGAAGTCTTGATGTAATACCAGGGAAAAACAAGTGAATATGTACTGCATTCCATGCATACTTGTTCTCTATTTTATTACCACCTAGAGATGCATTAATTATTTCTTAAATTATCTCTCCATAAAAATAAGAGCATTTACTTATATGCAAATATCAGCATTTGCTAATAACAGAAATTTAAACTATCATTTCATAGCCACCCCAGTTATCACAGCAGTCCAGTGAGATGTGGTAGCCACACTCACAGAAGGACAGAATGGTTGAGGTTTGAAGAACATTTGGGCATCATCTATTTCAAACTCCCTGCTCAAACACCTACAGCAGGTCATCAAGGACCATGTCCAGACAGTTTTTTAATATCTCCAGGAGGGGAAACTCTACAATATGTCTGGGCAACCATTTTCAGTGCTCAGTCACTCTCAACAGTTAAAGAGTTTTCTATGTTCAGACAGCACTGCTTGAGTTTCACGTGTTGTGCCACTGGTATTGTGCCCATTCCTTCTTGTCCTGTCACTGGGCACCTCTGAAGAGAGCGTGGCTCTGCCCTCTTTGCACCCTCCTTTTGGATCTTTATCCACATTTGATGAGATCCCCCTCAAGCTGTTTTTTCTCCAGGCTAAACAGTCCCAGCTCTCTCAGCCTTTCCTCAGAACAGAGATGCTCCAATCCCCTCATTGTCTTCCTGGCCATTTCCTAGACTCCCTCCAGTAAGTCCTTACCCACCTGTACTGAGGAACCTGCACTGGGCACAGCCCCCTGGCTGTGGCCACAGCAGTGCTGAAGGGAGGAATCATCTCCCTCAACTTGCTGGCAACACTGCCTAATGCAGCCCAGGGTTACCTCTGGCCTTCTTTGCAGCAAGGAATCACACTGCTGGCTTGTGTTCAACTTGGTTTCCAGCAGGACCTCCCAATCCTTTTCTGAAAAGCTGCAGTGTGTGCTGGGTGGCCCCAGGCATGCATCGGTGGAAGGGGTTGCTCCTCCCCAGGTGCAGGATTTTGCACCTCTCCTCCTTGAAATTCCTGCAGTTCCTGTCAGGCCATTTCTCCAGCCTGTGAGGTTCCTGGGCAGCACCACTCCTCCCAGTTTGTCATCTTCAACTGCTCAGTTTTGTTCTTTGCAAGGTGATTTCAATGAGATTATAAAATATCACCATAAAACATACAGATTTTGCTTTGAAAGTACATCCCCCCTTGTATAGTCGGCACTTGTTTGCTGACTACAATCCACAGAACAGTAAACCCCCTGCATTTTCTTAGCAGATACCTCAAAGCATAAACAGTGAAAAGATTGTGACTGCTGGTCTAGGAGAAAAGTACTGAGTTAACAGTGTTACACTGGTCCACAAAGTGGGGTTTTTCTCTTGTCAGAGTGTGGTGTTCCTCCTGGACAAGTAGGGTAGTAGAGAAAAAAGGGAACAAAATTCTGCCTGTATTCTTCATCCCAAAGCATTGTAGTAAACCTCTGTCAAGGCATTCAGGATGGGATACCAATATCACTCTGGTGGTATTGGTAGCAGAAAAAGTCTCTCCTGTTCTCTCTGTCTGTAATTTGGGCATTACTTATTAAGAAGAATTTCCAAAGGAATACAGCTGGCCACTAATTCCTTGCTGGTCAGTACTACCATTACATTATTGTTTGTAAGACCTTTACTGAAGCATTGAAATTGCATCCATGGAAATGGCCCTTAGAGAAACATCAGGATTCACTTTGCTGTGTTTGAAAAGTCTGACATTTCCACAGACCAGCACTTCCCATTTGCAAATCTGAGGCTGCTTTCCAAAGGTCTCTCCACATCAGAGCTCCCTCAGGACAGCAGAGATGACAAGAAGCAGCCAAGCTTTGACTAATAGGCTGACACTGCTTTATGGTAGGACACCCTCCAGCTGCTGGAAAGCAATGAAGGGAGACTGAAACATTACCAGAGAGAGAGAGAGCCTTTTAGCTTGCCCATTTCTGCTGAAGGACTAGAGTAGGAACAGTTATGGATTCACTAATATGCAAGATAAGCAGATCTTTCCATCCAGCTTTTGTTACTTTTAAAGATAACATTATCTATTAATTATTTCATGCTGAATCAACCTACCAGAATTCTTTTTGTCCCACTTGTATCATAGATTTGAGATGTAGGGACTAGATGGCACCAAACACTTTTGAAAGCATCAACTTATATTTTTATGGATCTATAAATATATGAGGGCTGTTTTCATTGTGATGGGTATGAATTATTAAAAAGGACCCAAGGTTCCAGACATATATTATATATTTGATTATATAATTTGGTTCCTTTGTGAAGAACAGATATTCAAACCTTTCCTCAGACCTGTAAGGAAGCACTGAGGGTCATGCTAATTCCAGGATAGGAGCAAGGTGCCCTCAGCCTAGGTGCTGTGATTGCTGGAGCCACCAGGCAGAACAAATTTCATCTGACTCAGATGTGGGCACATGACTGTGGTTCTCTTGTGTTAGTCAGACACTAGAGAGCTGTATTCTCGTGTGCTGGCTCTGTGTCAAGGGATGAGGGAGGCAGGAGATGCACAGAGCTGACTCAACAAAGATTTCTGAGCAAGGATCCACCAGCCTCTCAGCCCACTGCAGTCTGTAGCTCTGGCATTTTGGAGTGGACTTCAGGACCCCTCAGCCCAGCTGCAAACCATTGGCATATCAATAGCACCACTGATTTAATTCACTACTGAGTTTTGAGAGACAGGGTATCAGCACCTGCAGAGCAGAAAGCAGTGCCAAAAGGAGGGAGGAGGGGTCACCAGCCTTCTGGAAGAGTAGGAGGACACAGCTTCCATAAGCTACCAGAAATAGAGGGATCTGCCAAAAGTGGTTACTAGTAAAATAAGCATTTATATTTGCAACTCATGATCACAGCATTGATATTATGATTCCCACCCTCCTTTCGTGCCTCTCTGACAATCTGATGCTGAAAATTTGATTGCTTGACTGCAACTAGAGGGCTCAAAGTTGCAGCCTGCAGTGACCAGCAATCCCTCTAATGCAGTGATTCAACAGCACCATAGTCTCTTCCAGCTGCACTGTTCCCCCATAGATGGTGTCAGGATTGAGCTTTTGTCCTCTTGCACACACAATAAGGTCTGGCTGGAGCCCTCAACTTCCAAAGATGGATACACAGTGTGTGGCCAGTATGCCAAAGGATTTCAGTGTCCTGCCCACCTTTAGGCTTCCTCATTTTGCCACATTGAAACACTCTTGGCTCATGCTAATGGCACTAATTTCAAGAGAAAGATGTGAACTAGTAACGGTGGAGAAGATTGGGACTGGTCTTTCCTCCTTATTCCCTCTTCTCCACAGCACTTCTGAGGTGTTTATTACTTTGGTGTCCACCTGCTGACATGTATAGTATAAATTTGAACTGAGGTGAGTGTTACCCTTCAACAAATAAATAATATCTTTTAAAGTCACACTTGAGCAGATACAAAGTCTGGGAAACACCATCCAAATGTTATCATAAGTGAAATAAAATGAAATCACATTTCAGCCAGATTCAGCATTACTCAAATGCAGTGTAAAGTAGTGCTTCCAATGCTTGAATCTTCTGCCTTTTATTAATTTCTCTCCTGAAAACTGCAAATCCTTGATCAGATATTTATCTCCTGAAATGCAAAATAGAATGAGTAAAGTTCAATTTGGCTAGGCAAGAGCAACAGTTACTGAGATCAGAGGGATTGAGAGCAACAGATTTTCACAAATCAGCTGTCCTGGCATGACAACTGGACATGCAAGGACTGATAAGATCTTCCATACAAATGGTTATTTGGAAGATTATGTCTGTACTCAGCAGACCTGGGTCCTTCAAAAGCATGAAATGACTTAGAAAATTGAGGGGACATATTTTTTGTGGGTACTTAGGTGGTCACTTGTCTACCTCATTACACAGTTAAATACCTCTGAAAATGTAATCTTCAGTCATAGTCTCAAAGGAGACAGATTTTTAGAAGTGCACAGATGGCCAGGAGGTTTACAAAGTGCTTGGTTGTTTAGTTCACTATAAAATCAATGAGAGTTAAGGGTCTCATATAAAACCACGTTGATCTGCCTAATTAAAAACCACAGCCCTGTGTCTGGTTAAAATCAGTAAGGTTGGAGCCTTGCAAGCTCTCAAAGCTACACTTTGGGCTTCTGTGAGGTAGTCCCCAGGCAGGAGAGCCTGATCAATGGGAACGGGGAGGGGAGAGGTGTCAAGCCTGAGCCAGCCTCCAGGCACAGCTGGGCTGTCACGACAGAGGGCTGGGAACTGCAGGGAGCAGACACTCCATGGAAAACTGGCACTAAAATAGGCCAGCCCAGACCTTCACAAAGACACCTCTGCACAGTTTAAAGCAAACTGTGGGTTTGCTGAGACCATTTGAGAAGGTGTTTTTCTTTAAATAGCAGCTTAGGATGAGAGCTGCCACTTCCAATTTAATCACGTTCCTTTAATACAAGCTGGTGCTCTGCAGCTGGATAATTAACCTTGATATTCATTCGGACTTCAAAACACCCAATTCCCATTGCTGTCAATTAGCTGGTGAGGTCAAGTGTGTGTTGATAGAAGATTTTTGTGTGACCCTGGCAATACAGGATTTGGGAAATTTCAGTCCCTCAGAACCAAAAATGGGAAGTGACACACAGAATCACAGAATGGTTGAGGTTGGAAGGCACCACTTCACTTCTAGTGAAGTGGATCCACTAGATCCACTTGGAGATCTAGTCCTACCTCCCTGCTCAAATAGAGAACTCTGGAGCACTTTACTCAGAATTGTGTCCAGGGAGATTTTTAGTACCTCCTCAGCCTCGATAGGCACCTGCTCCATTGCTGAGCCACCCTCACAGTACAGAATTCCTTCCTCATATTCAGGTGAACTTCGCATGTTCCAGTTTCCACCTGTTGCCTCTTGTCCTATTGCTCAGCACCACTGAGAGTGTGAATCTGTCACTGGATTGAGTCCACTAAACAAAACAGATGTATGTTAGGTTTTACCCTACTTTCAGCTCTTATGACAATGCACCTTTCTAAAAGACCTTAATTTTCAAACCTTCATGTTGCAGCTCTGAGTGCACAGAAGATGACTTGATCTCAGAGTACTCGGAAGCTACCATACTTTTAAACACCAATGTAAGGCTGGAGGCAGGGTTATAAATGACTGGTACACAATGATTTTTGATATGAGAGGCAGTACAATAAACACTGGGAATCAAAATGAGACAAAACGTGGGAAGGGCCACTAGCATTTCATTCTTTCCACTGATTTCTTTGCATTTATAATAAAGAGTTACATCTTACTGGTAACAAGATTAAATTAGTGGGCAGAAAGAAATTAGAATCAGACTGTTTTCCTGATACGCCACAGTGGGTTGTGTTCTGCTAATGAGTGTTAACCCTGCAATCAGTTAAACATTCACCTTGAGAAATGAACAACCTTAATCATGGCTTTTAAATCAACTACAACAGTCAACAGCTAAAATAAAATTGGCTCAAACATAACTGCTTTTCTTTTTAAATATTGTTTTTCCTTCCTTATGAGGATGGGACATAACAGCATAGGTGAAACTTTTCTGTTGTAAAAGAGCAGCTGCAATCCCTTCCATGTTAGAGACCCTGTCCTGTGACTAAGAAGGGATGTATAGGCTGATGCTCAATATGATGCTTTTGCATAGCCTAACTACAGCCTTTTGTGAAGGTTCCTAATGTGAACTCAATCTGAGTTCCTAATGTGAACTCAATCTATATTTCTAAAGGACTTTACCTCATCTCCTAAGTACAAATAGCAAAATAAAGGATAAAATAAATAAGGGGGAGAGGGAAGAAAGAAAAAAGAAATGTTGATCTGTTGTGTTCTCTCCAGATTTGAGAATGACATCAACCTGTGGGCCTTTATCTGAAATATTCTGACAGTAGAAGAAACACTGACCACTCCATTTTCTACACAGGGTCAACATTATGAAGAGGAAAAACGGGCTTTGAGCCATGAAATAATTGCACTCAATAATCACTTAATAGAAGCCAAGGTGACGATAGATAAGTTGTCAGAAGACAATGTAAGTATTTAATTATGAACTGTATTCATTTTGAGATTATATTCAGAAACAAATTAGGTCTTGAACTTCCCATGGAATTATAGAATAATATTTTATGTTTGTATAAAATGTAACTTGTTACCTCAACCGTTTAAATTTATGTCTGTTTGTTCCCATCATTTTGTAAATCCAGCTCTCCTTATGTTATGAGGTTGTGGTGAGAATTTTCATTGATATTTTTTTCTTTATATCCAGCCTGAAACTGATGAAAAAATATTCTAAGAAATGGTAATATCCCCGCATTAATTTTGCCATCAGTACAGCAAACTGGTGCAAGCACATGGTCAGAGCTCTTGCAGGGACGTGTGGAGTGAGGACTCATTGGAAGTATTTTAGGCACAGTGTAGAGCCCTACATTTCCTGCAATTCTTTGATCTTTTGCTCCCCAAAAAGCCCAGCACAAGCAAGCTGTGCCGGCAGAAGGCAGGACTGACCCAGCCTGGTCCCTCAGACCACTCCTGCAGGGAGCAGGAGCCAGGCTTCCCCCGGCAGTTGTTCATGTGTAAAATTGTACCTATCTCTATGTGGGACAAAACTGGGAACATCTCTGGCAATTGTCACCCTCCATCTCATTAAACACTGCTGAAAAATGGCATGAGTAGTGCAGCTGGCAACAAGCTCATTAAATCCTTCCTGAGACAAACCTACAAAGACAGCAGAGAGGAATATTGCAGGCATTTAGTTCATTATTGTGCCATTCCTTCCACATTTAATAAAAAATTCATCTATGGAAGACATGTTTCTGTTAGCACTTATTTTCCAGCATCTTATGTTCAATCTTCCCATATTTCACATGAACTCTTAATCATAGCTGGGAGCATTTGATCTCATTAAAATGCCTGTTGATGTGAACTCTGCCTGTGCAATTAACAGCTTTCCAACTGAAACACAAAGTTCCCAGTCTGACCCTCACTTTTACAGAAGTTGAGTTGAAAGAAGAGTGACTTCATAACTCTAACAGCTATAAGTAATGGAGTGTGCTAAAAGTAATGGGCTACATCCGGGTTTTGGAACCACAGGTATACCTCCAGACTAATTCAGCTGAAATCAGTGGAGTTATTTCTGATTTCAAATAGAGGTGGAAAAAAATTGCAGCACTCTTCCTTTAAGTATGCATGCATTTATACTACTTCATGGAGTCAGGTCTGAACCCACATTTGAAGTGTTTTCAGTATTCATAGTTTTACTGTGAGCACTAGAATATGGTGCAGAGGCCTCAAATCCAGTACCACTGCTTCAGCCTTGAGGGTGGATCAGACAAAGTTCTGCCCTTGCAGAGCTTGAGAAAATTGCATGAAATTAAGTCAGGGGAGTTTTAGGTTGGATATCAGGAAAAGGTTCTTTATCCAGAGGGTAGTTGGGCTGGAGCAGGCTCCCCAGGGCAGTGGTCACAGCACCAAGCCTGACAGAGCTCAAGAAGAGTTTGGACAATGCTCTCAGGCACAGGGCGTGACTCTTGGGGATGGTCCTGTGCAGGGCAAGGAGTTGGACTTGATGATCCTTGTGGGTCCCTTCCAGCTCAGGATAATCTATCATTATGTGTAGTATCACTAATAAAAATAAAAGTTATATTCCAAATTTTAAAATAAAGGACTACAAAACAAACCACTAATATTATACCAAATAAGTACAGAATTGATAAGCTGAAGAATCCTACATGGGGAGAATGTTTTTGTCTCAGCAATATTTCTTTCTTCAATTATATTTCCCCTCTCTCATCTGACAGAAATGTAAAACTAAGCTCTTGATACAAAAACACATTTTAAACTGTGGGAAACACTTCTGGCATTAATTGCCAGTTATTGTTCTAGTTGCCACAGATATGGCTGGTTTCCATTCAGGCAAGCATTAAAGCAGAGAAAGTCACCCCACTCACATGGCTTGGCCCAGCAGGTTGAGAACGAAGTACACGTGGCACATGTAGCTCACATGTAATTTTTCTGTAGTAATTTTTAAAGCTGCTAAAAATAAAGTGTCAGAAATGCTTTTCGTACTCTCCATGACAACCACTGCGCAGAAAGAGAGGCACAGAGCTTTTGAAGAAAGGATTAGGTTCTGGAGAGATACCACTTGTGTGTGCCTGGAAATTCCATATGGGACTCAGAGTACCTGTCAGTGCTGCACATTGTACAGCAATATATATTGGGTTTAATGTGCATGCAACATATCAAAACACGTGCACGTGTAATGGAGTTTACTTCTAAATTGAATTCTTGGGTTCTTTTTCAGGAATGAAAATAGTGTGTCCTCGTAAAAAATTTTAGACCCACATAAATTAATGTCTCCCCAGTACATTTGAGGCAGAAGGGGCATATATAAAATCTCACAAAGACAGAGAAAAAAAAATCACAAAGCAAAAGTGTCTAAAGGTCCTTGAATATGAAGATATATGAACTAATGTTCACAGGACAACTATCCCCATCCCTCAAAGACTCACAAGAACATCCTGTTGCATCTCTTATTACAGAATGCCTTTAAATGGTATTTTAAAACAGAGGAAATATCTTTTTCACAGAAAATTTCTTTATCAGTTTTTAAGAGAATTAATGGAGCCATAAAAATCAGCATGCAATAAAATGATAACATTGACATCAGAGAAAATCCAAATTATATCAGTATTCCACACCTTTTGTCTGTAAACACATACTAATTTTTACAGATTGACACAGCCCACTGCCCATAGCACTTTTATGCTTTGTGTATCTCATCTCTGCCCACCTATAAAGTCAACTTCTGAAGCCAACCTTGGTTTTAATGCAACTAGATAGGGAAAAACAAAATACGACTCTTACTTCAGGGAGCCAGAGATACTGGTTGAAGGATACAGTTACACAGTCACATGTGCTATATTAAATTTAGGTGAAGGGCAAATCTGTGAGCTGAATTTTCCCATTAAATAGGCTGTTGGAGCCATTCAATACAAAGATAGTATAAGAGGCTTGCTTAAATTCTCTCTTTCCCTGTGTGGAATTCTCATAGTAATTTCTTGCCCAGTGAAAATATTCTGTTCTGTAGCATCAAATATTTGCAGTGAGATTTAATATATTTCTATAGCTGCATTCTACAAGATATTAAAGGAGCCAGGAACCATCAAGAAATATCAAAAGGAGAAAGAATCTCCCTTTTTAAAAAAAACAATACAATGTATATTTCTCTAATGAATTTCTCCCAGAATTTCATAACATTATTTTAGCACTTCTAAAGTAGTATTTTACTGCTGGTCTGGAGAATACCCAGTAAAATTTTTCTTTTTCCTAAAAAGATCATGGTTTTTCAGCCTTCACAGTACCATGCATGTTAACAGTATAAAATTCAGTTCTTAATGGTAAGTATCCATCTTCTGAAATGTAGATTACTGTTCTGTTGCAGCAAGTCTCAAAAGTTTATTCTTAGTAATTTTATTAGCCCTCACAGAGCAAAGGGGGAAATATCTCTGGGTTGTGCAAGAAACAACAAAGCATCTTAATTTGTTTAGAAATTAAAGTGTGCTCCAAATCTCCCCAAAGTGAATTTGAAAAGATTGATCAGGCATGGGAGAAAGGTTGAAAGGCACAAGAGCTCTGCAAACTTTAAAGAAGAGGTTATTTTTTGTTTTTTTCCAGGAGCTCTACAGGAAAGACTGCAATTTAGCTGCTCAGCTTCTCCAGTGCAGCAAGAACTATGACAGGGCACATAAACTTTCAGAGGTAATGGGACCAAACTTGTTCAATGACATAAATATTGTATGAAAATGGGATATTTTGCATGGGTCAGTTCTAGAATTTGTTTGCCCTTAAGGCTCTTATTCCTCCACACACCCTCGTTTAAGCCACAGGAGGCCTGGTGCACCTGCTGGTGTTTGTGCAGGCCAGGCAGGTGCTGACAAAATCACAGCCCATGGTGGAACCTGGAGGGACTCTCTTTCCCCAAACCTCTCCTCTCCAGCAGAACAGGCCTGCACTGATTGCCTGTAAAACAAAGGGTTTAGCAACACTAAGTGCTGGGAACTCCAGAATGCAAAATGCTGTGCAGGAGCAGTGGGGTGAGAGCAGGGAAATTACAAGTCACAGGCGTCAGAGATTCTGATATAATCAATTTTCCTCCTGAAGCTATTTTCCAGTCCAGCTAGTTTCCAAGTCCGAATTTTAAAGTGGACTGCCAGAACAAATATCTTTTTCTAAAGAAACCAGAGCACGGAATGATTGATTTCCAAGGTGTAAACTTTAATTAATAATCCTGCTTCCAAGGAAACAAGCTTGAGAAACAGGCTCCTTAAAGGGGAGGTAAATATTATCTCGGTAAATAAGACAGTTCTTTAGGGATCCAAGCCCTGCACAAAGCAATAGCATCTTCCTCACACATATTGCCTCAGTGAAGGTTACAGAGAATAGCCTTTCCTTCATCAGCCCCATCAGGTCAACATCCCCCAAATGGCCTCTCTTGTGCAATTCTGCAATGGAATATTGCAAAATTAAATTTGGACTATACAAACCATCTCTAAGTCAGAAGATGGCTTCAGACCACTGAACAACCCTGGTAAATAAAGATGGAGCAAGATTGTTTTGGCCAAGAGGCAACAATTTTATGGAACAGAGACAGAACTTCCAAATTAACCATTATCTTGGTACTGATATTTTTTCCTGCTAACTGACTTCCCTTAGCAAATTGTGTCAAGGAATTATCATGACATTACTCACACTTGAAAGCACCCTACCTGTTCTAATTAGGACCCTAAAAGCATTTAATTCTTTATTTGCAGAAAACTATCACAGATGTGAGATCTCCCCACAATTTCCCAGACTGTCATATACTCAGTTAAATCAGTCTCCACTCATAAGTCCAAGCATTCAGTAACTTAGCAAGCGTAAATGTGCTGTCACAGCCAATAAATTCTTTACAAATGCAAATAATGCCTGATAAAATATTGTATGTTATCCAGAAACTTAAACTGTAGTACAACATAATAATAATGGGATAGCAGTATCATTTTAGTAATTCCAGTTTCCAGTGCAATGCCCACAAAATAATGTGTTCTTTTTCACACATTTCATAATCTTAATAACATATATAAAATAGATCAAACAGTGGTGCTACAGGATACTAAAATAAGAGCTGCCCCATACAGCATTTTCACATTAAATTAACTGTATTTCTTTTCCTCATTTCTATGGCAATTTACACCAGGCCTATTTTACAACCTGTTTATTCAATCTTTTTTGCATCTGTACTTACTATGACTAATGTTGCTGTCTGCCAGCAGACTGCCAATATCATTTATTTCCAATGGAAGACATATGAGTTAATTAGCAACATAATGATTAATCCAAAATATCCTGGAAGGTGCGTTGGTTGAAAAACACTCGTCCTACTACAAATAACAAGAATGCCATTTCACTACGTGCCATATTTTAAACACTGTGAGGTTTGAGGATTAAACCAGCTTTAAAAACTTCCCAGCAAAGCTAAAAGAGGATCTCCATATCTTACAAAATGTGAGGCCATGACAAAGAGCAGGCACCTTAAATTTCCTTTGCCAAAAATAAAGGGGAAAGGAACAACTACAGGTATTTGTAATTCTATCTCTTCTAGAGGAACAAATTTGGAAAGGACATGGGATTGCTAAGGTCGTAAGGTTAACCACTGATTATTTTGTAAAGAGGAACTTGATTTCAAGTTATAAAAACAAAGTGCTGAGTAAACAGAGTTCAGCCCAGCACTGAAGGGATAAATTCCCAAGTGGCATAAATCAATACAAATATCAAAGGAGCTATCACAATCACAAACTCAAAATTTATTCCAAACATGAATCCTGATTTCCAGCAAGAAATACTGAGAGACAACCTCTCTCATATTGCTGTCTGATCATTGATAGAGATCTGAAGTGAGCAAGGCAGATAACATTTGACAGGATAGCATGCTTGGTGATACCTGAGTGGGCTTCACCAAAGAATGTCATCTCTCTCTCTTCTGGTCCACATGACAGAATGGCAGGTGAAACCACCATCCACAGCCCTGATCCTGACTGTCTGAAAAAAAGCCTATATTATTTCTGATACATAACAGACTTATTGATTAATTCTGTCATAGGAATCACAATGTGGATTCAGGTCTTAGTGCTTGTATCTGTCAGTGTGTTAGGACATGCTGAGGCTTATGGGGGTGGTTGACCTGACAAGCAGTGCCTGACTGAAGGGGCAAGGAGGCAGCTTGATCTGCTTCTTCCCAGCACAGGAATAATCCTGTCACAGCAGCCAGTACCACTTCTGTAAGTGTTAGTCAGCTTTTCTGTGTCTTCAAACAGCATTGTTTATCAAATGTGATGCTGGAGGGCAGGAGCCAATTTGGCATGGGGTTGTAGGCAAGATGAGCTCGAGGAAAGGCAAAAGAAGAATAGAATAAATCTGATCTCTTCCTCCTTCCTCACCCCTGCAGAGACCTCTGCACACCCACACTCCAACTGCAAATCACACCCAAGCACAGTCTGCAAAGTGTTGCTGTAGGCTGTAATTCCCTACCTGCCTTTTTAAGACCGTTGTTTACTACATCTTTTATTTACATGAGTAAAATAAACCTGGAAGTGCTGGGTTAATGGCTGGACTTGATGAGCCTGGAGGCCTCTTATGACCTGAGCAATTCCATGATCATTCCTATCCAACCTGAATTAATTTGGAAGGCAACATTTCAGTTTCACAGTGTTATCTGTGAGCAAAAGCAGAAGAAGATGTACAGATGTTAAGTAAACAAACAAAACTCATTTGATTACATTTGTTTCCGGAAATGCAAATATTGTGGCCATCACATTAGCCAAAGAACCAGGTACAGTGAGCTGTGTAATGTCATAAACAGCACTCATCTACACCTCTACTGACACGTACCCTTTTCTCCTTTCTCCTTGCCATGTCTTTATGTTGCAGTTGCCAACAGACTTTCAGGAAAGAGTCAGCATCCACCTGGAAAAGCACGGGTGCAGCCTTTCCGTCCCCTTGTGCCACACTTCTTACGCTGATACCATCCCCACGTGCGTCATCGCCAAAGTCCTGGAGAAGCCCGACCCGAACAGCTTGTCCTCACACCTGTCAAGCCCATCTACGAGGGATCTCAACTTCCAGGACTCTGCTGGAAAAGCGGGACAAAGACCCCAGTACAAGTCCGACATCTACTGCAGTGACACAGCCCTCTACTGCCCCGAGGAGAGGAGGAGGGAGAGGCGGCAGAGCGTGGACACGCAGGTGAAAGACGTGGGCTTCCTGCGGTCCCAGAACTCCACGGACAGCACTGTCGAAGAGGACGGTTTCCATTCCAGCTTCTCCCACGAAGCCTTCCCAGAGTACATTACCTCTCTGCCGACCTCCAGCTCCTACTCCAGCTTCAGCGTCACATCTGAGGAGAAGGAGAATGCCCAAGCCAACACCCTGACAGCCTCTCAGCAAGCGATCTACATGAGCAACCGCGAGGAGCTGTTTGAAAGGAAGTCCCCCGCGGGCTACGAGCACCAGGGCAGCCCCAGGTTTGCCAAGCCCAAGCCCGCGCAGCACATGGAGCTGGCCGACGACAACGAGAACTCGCCCACGTTCACCAGGACTCTGCCTCCGTATGCAAACGAACCTTTTCACTTCTCAGCCATAACGCCACAGCAGGCTTTAGCAAACCAGAAAATGAGGAATGAGTGCAGGAGCACCCACCTTTCAGAGGAAGACTTGCCAGGGCGATGGAGGCAGCTGAGCGTGGAGGACATTGGAGCGTACTCCTACAGGAACGCTGGCAGGCTGTCGCCCTGCAGTTTCTCAGAGCAGTACTACAGCAGCCCCATCAAGAAGGGGGACAGTCGAACAAGCCCCATCTATGCTAGCTACAAAGCAGACAGCTGCTCAGAGGGAGACGACATCTGCCAAAGCAGACTTGTGGATTCTTGCTTCCTGAGAACAGACAGTGGCCTGAACATTGACATCAGCACAAGCTGTAAACAGGACAAATTGCCCACTTACAAAACAAAAGAATCAAGAGACCAAAAAAACGAGCGGATCACTGTCCAGTTATGCAGTAGCAAAAACATGGAGAATAGCCCGGTATTGAAAAGAGAGTACGTGGACGTGAGCCCCAACAGCTCAGCAGAGTCACTCAACCAGAGCTCAGTGGAGGCTCCAGAGATGCACCAGGCTTCCGTGGACCAAGGGAGCCACTCGGGAGTCCACGGCAAACAGCCGCAGTTCCAGCGGACTGGGAGCACTGGCCTGAGTCGGAAGGACAGCCTTACAAAAGCACAGCTATACGGAACCCTCCTCAACTAGGCACCTCCCCCGACGGCAATAAGACAGCAGACAAAAGGAGGAAAGCAGCATTTGATACTTCTGGTGAACCACAGGGTTCCAAGAAACAGGATTATTATAAAATATATATTCATAATGGTACTATATGTTTAAAACAAAATCTCTTCAGAAACGTTATACAGCACTTTTCACTTGACATCCTTTCCACATGGGAGACTGTCCCCTCCCCTCTTTTATAAACCTGAAGTATTTTTATAAACAAAAATGTATTTATTAGACTATCCTAAGCTATTTGAGCAGAATTCTTTTCCCTTCAAGCAGGTTTCTTATTTATTTTTGTGCATGAGGCCATCTGTGCCTAAATTCTTGGAGGAAAAGGGTAAAATCATGATGGCGGTGACAAAAAAAATAAATCCACCTGATAAAATACCATAAAATGTCATGTGAAATCAAAACAAACAAGAATGGTGAATTTGAAGAAGTATATTTTTCAACAAGAATGGAATTGTATCTTAAATTATTTCATACAAATGTATTTATTAGTGACTAATGTATGCACAAAGTGATACTAATATTTTGTTCTTTTAATCCACTGTGTTTCTGCTTTCCTATTTTTCCTTGTATACTACCTCAAAAGTAATTGAGGGTTTCTTTGTCACATTTTCTGTAGGCTTGCATTTATATTGTCTAAAATGCATGCAGTGTCATAATTAATACTGTATTTTGCATAACTTAATAAAAGACACCAGTGGATATATTTTGGGGTTGGTTTTACCTTTATTCAATAGAACATGGAATTGCACAGAGGGGCATCAGTCCAGCGAAAGTTAAAGACTAAAGCTTCTGAATTGGATTGTTTTCTAAAGGAGTCTCTCTTTCTCTGTAAGCTCCAGAGAAAACTGATTCACAGCCCATGGCCTTCTCAGCAGACTGTTGAAAGTAAGCAAGGAAACAAAAATGTTTATCCAGTCTAGAGCTCACTAGACAGAGTTCAGCACACTGAATGAAAACAGAAAACTATTCAAAAACCAGTGATGTAAGCTCCTCCTCTACTACTCACATACTTGACACAATCTTTTATGCCTTTAGGACTGTTCCATTCCATAGCTGCCCTTTCTTCATGTGTAGCTTGGTATTTCTAACAGTGATTTTTTTAAAGCCTAAGGAAAGTCTGGCCGTCTGCAGCCTTTACTCCTGAGTCTGAGATGTATTTTTACCTGTACTTTTGGCATTTCCTCCAGCAATTTTTCTGTTTCTCACCATTTCACCATTATGGAGTGTACAACTGGGACAGGAGGAAAAGGGAGAGAGCAAAATAAAAGGAGGAGAAAAACAAAAAGGAGGGAATTCCTGCGGATTTTCTTTGCAGCTTCAGTATTCCTGCTTGGTAAGAGGTAGAATACAGCAACAAATATTTATAAATAATAATTATTATTATATACAAATAATTATTTTAAGTCCTGTTCGCATATCCTATACTTAACATACTGACTCTTGACAGCTTATGTATGGGGGAAGACCCTGCTTAGTACAGTATATGGTAATCAGTAATCAGTGGGATCACTGTGGAAATATAAACTAGGTTCTTGTAAAGCTAAAATAATGATCTACTCAATAGGTATTAAGAAAACACATTTTTTCTGCTGATTCTCTGAAAGCAGTTACCTGGCAACTAACTAAGGACCAGGACCACAGAACTGTTCATTTCCCACATAATCTTCAATCATGGGGTCACAGATTCAATGCACTTGGCATGAATAACTCCCTTTGCTCTCCATTTCCTTCATGTATAATATGAAAATCTGACCATTACTGATGTGTGCAAGTACTTGCTGTGCTCTTTGGAGTCCTTGCAGTTCCTCCAGGGTCTGTTGCAGCACCACGGAGAATAATGGTAGCAAATAATATCACACAGGTAAGGCACGAGCTGGCTCCAAAATAGTGCTCATTTCAGTACAAAACTGTCACATGCCTTGTGATTTTCTGCTCCCAAACTTGCTCACAGTGAGTGTGAGAGGTAGGGCAGGCTGCAAATAATTCCATGAAGTCGATAATAAACACATACAGTGAGGTTTCCAAAGGCCAAGAGCTACTTATGGCAGGATGTGACCCCAGTAAATTGACTTGGAGATCCAGGAGAGCTGTTATTTCCCCTTCAAAACACTAAGATAGAAAACAGATGTAACAAAAACCTCACTGTTGAATCATTCAGGTATATAAAATCTAGACAATCGCTAAGGCAATACATTAATTTCTCTGGTCAAAGAATACAAGGATTTTTATGGAAGAGGTGAAAATTAACTGTTACCCCACCTAAGAAAATATCTAAGCTATGAAACAGCAAATTGTGTTATTTATGAACTGGAACACAGTGTCAGACTAATCCTTTTATAGTATTGTTCATTATTTGACCTAAAGTGCAACTTTGGCAATTACACAAAATTACATTTCTTCTAGATATTATATCTCTGATTATTTAATATCCTGTTTTATTATATTCTTTCATACTACTGCAGTTTCAAAGCCTGCTTCTATGCTCCACTTAACTATTTTTCTCAGTTTATGTGCATTAATACATAGATTAAACCCAGCATTTTCAGCTAATTAGTACAGGGGTTTTTTTTGTAAAATAGCCTATAACCTTGTAACATTTTTCTGTAATGAATTCTGTTACAGAACAATATATCACCCTGTAATTAATTTCAACTGAATCAATCAAAATGGCTATTAAAGTTCCTCCATTTTAATGTGTTGATTTAAATTTCTCCTTAATTAGAAAAAACTGATGGTAAGTTTGCTAATTTCCTATGAACATGAGAAAAAGTTTCAATAAGTCACCAAAATTTTCTCAGATTTACAGATATACCATCGTTTATTTTAATTTAAAAAGTAACTTTGAAAGATTATAATAAAAGATTTATTCCTGGGATTTGGGAGTTCATTTTGTCACAATAATTTTAGATTAATTGAGACAACCACAGAGAGCGATCTGAAGCATAAGGAAAGAATGATGATAGATGTTTTCACAATAGATCCAAATTGTCTTTGTGGTAGTGTCTTAATTTTTTGCTTGCCTTTAGTTTTCACCAGGAGGAAGTAACCCAGAAAAATCATGATGAGTTTTGGAGTATGTCATTGGAGATACTGAAATGAGCCAACAGTTCTGCTGTGCCTTCAGACAACCTGTTTGTACAGACTTACACTGAGTCACTGAGATTTTAGGAGACAACCTTGTTAAAAACAGACAAAGGCAGAATAAACCTGAACCCAGAAAAAAGGGGTAGTAGATGTGTCTGCCACCATGTTCCTCATAGCCCTTGCCTTCTGTAGGACATTTCTGACAGAGAACAGCACCTGAAAGATCCTTCTCAGAGGAGCTGAATTCCCTCTTCCATTCAAGTAGATGAGGTTTGATAAACTCTGCTCTTATGTTCATTTAATGACAAGTGTCTCCTGAAAGCAAAACAACAGATCTTCAGCCAAAGTGCCACAGACTCCTCCACTCCAGTGGCTGAGAACTTGCCAAGAAATACCTTTTCCCAAGGACATAAATGTTCAGTTTTCTCTTAAGCATTATAAGAATGCCAAAGTGTCTCCATGCTGCCATTAAACCTCACTTTTCCAAATCAAATTTCACATGCAGGATTTGTAAGTAACTATGGCAGGAATTTTGATTTGATTAATTCTTTCATTCACCATGAGTAAGAATAGAAAGGGCAAGTAAAAGAAGTGGCAAGTCCCCAACAGTGCAGTGAAGCAGAAGATAAAAAATGTCATTTTAATGATGAAAACCAAAAGCAGGATGAATATGACACAGAACACTGATCAGGGGGAAAACAAAGGGGACTGAAAGAGATCAGAGTCAGGGATATTGAATCACATATCAAAACAGACAAGAATACAAAAATGTTACTAGGGATATGGGTTATAATTCACCAGAATAACAGTGCAAAACTATTATGAAATCTTAGAAAGAAAATGCATTTTTGAGATGTTTTCTCATTCCCAATTATTCTTAAAAAAAGGTGCAAAATCTCAATAATTATGAATAATGCAGGTCCCTTTTGTTAAACTTTTTAGAAATCTAGAAATAGCTAAAATTTTTAAGACATGGCAAGCCACAGGTAATTTTCAACTCAACAGTTTCTAACTTTTTCATCCAAACTGGAAAATTAATCAAACTAATTCTTTCCCCTTTCAGCACTTTTAATTAAAAAGAATTTTCACTCCATAATCTATTACCGAGCATGATTATGCAGCTACTTATATTAATTTTCCCTTGTTTAATTTTAAAGTACTAATTGATGTCCTTTGGACTTTCATATAAAATTCTTATCCCCCATTCATGTTTGCAACCTTGTAATCTGTACAGACTATTGTTATATGTCTCCTTAAATATTGCTTGAATTGTGTAGATGAAGTCCTCTCAGATGTTTCTCTTGGAGGACATTCCTTTCAGGACACTAACTGCTTCTTATTCTCTTCAAGGAACATCCTCCCCACCTTTCTAGTGCTGAACACCAGAACATTTTAATATGAACAGTGAGCTGTTCCAAGCCCCTGTATGAAAGTGCAGTTCAGGAAAAGGAGAGGACTACAGAGATTAGAGCAGCTTTTAATGACCAGGCACACTGAGATCAGTGCAAGCATCAAACCATGGCTTGTTGTCTTATATCAACATTACCAGAAGTTTTTCACTGTTTTCATGTCTTTGAAAACAAACTTCATTGTTAAAAACAACTCTGGTGATCAGTCATTCTTTAACAACCTGTCATTCATTCCAGCATCTCTCACATTATTTTCTCTTTGGTATTTTCTTTTTACTGCATTTTAGTAACTGAGAGATTTCATTTAGCTGCAGTCAAAAAGAATAATTTGAATATTCATGCAATGAAAGGTTTTGCTCCTTTTGTACCCCACAAGGCCTTAGACACCAGCTTAATGTCCAAGGCACCCAGGTTTTGGAAGGCTGCTGTTCCAGGCCCCTGAGCTCTGCCTTGCCCAGGCTCCTGCAGCCCCTGTGCTGCAGAGAAGGGGGCTCTGCTTTCTGCCAGATGGGAGCTCCTTAAGGATGTTGTCAGCCCCATATCCCACACCTGTGGGGAGGGGTAAAGCCCCTCCCACCCCTTCTTGCTGAGGCAAGGATCATCCCTGCAGACAGTTTGTGCCAGAGCAGGGAGAACATCTTCATCTGCAAGGGCCAAAACAAGATACATCAATAAAAGATGCAATTGTTGAAAAATATCTGTGATGGGAGTTAAGCACCTCCTCAACAACACACCCATCGTGATAAATATACATTATTACTCTAACTCTGATTATTCAGGAAAATTCTAATTTTTGAAGCCAGCTCTAATGAATGAATATTTAAATATATTCACCCATTCCAATTTTTCCTTTGCAATTTGTGAGTCAGAGCAGACATGCACGAGCTGCAGAGTCACAGCAGTATTTACTACACCCAGCCGAGCAATGACAGCTCTATGATTTAGAAGAAGAGAAACAGCAGCACGTCCCAGAATTATTAAATTTGTAATGGCAGTGTCGGCCAGCATCCTTTCCCATTCCAGGTTTTCACATGTGACATTGAAAAACAGATCACAAGGAATAAAAGCATCCTCAGCACATAAGGGTTATAAATTTCAGCAGGCTCCCACTCAAGAGGTTTTTTGTTAAAGTTGAGCCTTCATTGTTACAGCAGAAATCCCCTTAATCTGGAGAGCAGTGGTGTAGGGTGACAGGAGGAGGAAAACCTACACTGAGTGTCCAGACAACATAGAACCTCTCACCTCAAGAAACCACTGTGCCACCAACCTGAGGAAGTGAGGACAACAGCAGCAGCACTTCTAACAGATAAATTAGGAGCATTGAATCTGGTGGGATTACTTTTGGCAGGGAGATAAATACGGATTTATGTTCACTTGACTTAAATTTGTCAATTTATTTCAATGGACCTTCAGCACTTCACAGTCTTTATCCTCCACAAATGAGGGAAATGCTCTTATCCCCAAAGCCCTGGGAGTTACACTAAGATGACATGCCTAATCCCAGAGAGATAGTAAGGAGTTAGCTATTTTAGTTTTAGCAGATTTTAAGGCTCTTGGCCTTTTGCTTATGCTATAACTTGAGAAACAGATAAAGAATGAAAGCTCAAGTTCTCAAGCTCAGCCTTAGCACAGGAACTGAATCATTGTTTTCTCATTCATCCCCAGTTACCTGTGCTTTCAGAGTCCACAATAGCCTGAAGGTGAGGAAGGAAAGGCCTGACTCTGGAAGAAAGATACTTCAGAAATTATTCTGTGCATCCAAACTATTAAAAGGCAAAACTATTTCTATGACAGTCATGCTTGTCTAGAATAAAACTGGGGGTTTTTCCATATTTTGCCCAGAGAATACATACACTGCCAGAGAAATTATGTAACTGAGCTGAGAACTAGCATCTTGCTGTTTTGAACCAACTTGGAATTTCCTGACAAGCTGCAAGGCTAGATAAGGGAATGGAGGCAGAGCAAGGATGATTGCTCTGTCAGCACTAAATGCACTACAACATTCCAGTCACAACATTTACTGTTTTCCCCTGATTTTTAGGGTAAATTATGAAAAAGTCCCAGGAAAAGGCTTTTAGAAACAGATTATTTTCTTTCAATCTAATTTTGGCTTTTTTCCCCCCACCTCTTTTTGAAGAGGAAAATAATCATGTTTTGCAAGCTGCAGTGATATGGGAGTTTTTGCTAGAGCTGTCAGTCCTGCCTATAAAGACCTGACTTGTGTCAGTAGAGGGAAAACAATCCTGAAATTAAATCAGTTCAACAGAATAACATTTGCTACTCAAGGAGAAATGGTCTAATTGAAAAGAATGTCGGTAAACAGCTCATTACTGAGATTTCAGAGTCCAGAAAGCCAAGGTGTGGGAACACAACAAATCCAGTGAAGTCACACCTTGCAAAGACCCCAGACAAGTATTTTATTTAAAACAGGTTTGGACTGCCTTTTACTTTTTTTCATTCTCTATTGATGATGAAGATGAAATGCACTGTTTGCACTCTAAGTGACACCAATTAAACTTGATTTCTTGCTTCAGCTCATAATTCCACTTGTCTCTGCCTTCTAAGACTACTTTATTTTGAGCTTTGAATTTCTGCTTTGTTTAGACAGAAAGTGTTGCTCCCACTCAAGCAAGATAACTTTGAGCTCATGAAAATGCACACACAATTCCCAAGCCCCGCCAAATAGGTAATTTGTCCAACATTTGTATTTTATCCTTATAAAAAGTTAGGATAATTCTTCTATCTTTTTATCCTTTAGTCTTATGAAGGATGGATTGTCTCTTATTACTTCATTATACAGGACTTGACATAATGGTCTCTTGATTGTAATTGTATAGGCCATGCATATTGCATTACCTGCCTACCATTACCAAATACAATGTTTTCTTATCTTTAGTATTTTTCCCCTTTGGATATGAAATTAACATTTCCTATTCACAGGTCAGTCCCTGGGCTACAATACCTCACCTCACATCTTTGTGTATCTCATACAGAGAAATGAAGGGGACTATTTGAACTACCAGTATTTGCAGAAAGTCCATTACCCTGGGCTCTCCCTTTCCCTTGCTAGGCCTTTCTCCTTGCAAAGCTTCTCACACTGAAAGAGCAAAAGCCACAGCATACAGTATTTGGAAATTACTACAGAACAGCTGGGCTCCACTTCATTTTTCCACAGACACTGAGACTGCATGTATCACATTTCTCAACACTCTGCAGTTTATATTTATACTCACTTGCAAGCCAAAGCTATTTATCAATTCACACAAAAAATATCAATTCAAAAAAAGGTACCACTCTGGCCACAAACTTCCTTGGCACATCTGCACCTTCTTCCATTAGTGCCATCCACACTAGCCAGACACTGATACTTAGGAATTGCTTTGGATATTCTCCTGCTGAGTGGATAAAGCTTCACACAGCTGTTGAAAGAAATAGCTCTTACTGGAGAAAAATAACCCAAGCAAACAACAAAACAGGGAAGATTTCAAAGAAGCAGCACTGTTAAGTGAGGCCATTGGACTGACTGGTGCAGCTGCTGGGGAGGTGATAAGGAAGCCCCTCTCATCTGAGAAAGGCTTTCCCCCTCACTGCAGAGCACACTCACTCTCTGCAGGAGCTGCACGACTGGCAGGAGCCTGGGAGAAGCCCCACGACTGCAGCATTGCTGGCAGACAGCAACCAGCAAAGCCTTTCTCAGCTGCTCTTCCAGAGGCTGGTGACAGTCAGCTTTTGATCCCATTTGAACAGCACAAGCCTCAGATGATGCCTTTAAGGCTCTTGTTGCTATACAGATTCTGTAGTAAGAGCTGTAGCCACAAAGCAGCATTCCCTCATTATGTCAGTGACGGAGATTCCAGGGGCTGTCTGGCAGGTTTTGAAATCTGTGCCATGCATAGTGCAAGGGACACCTCTGAATACTTGGTAGGGGTGGGAGAAGGTAAAAAGTAAGGCAAGAGCACAAGAAAGAGAGCTAGAGAGAGGCATGTCTCCATTTCGTGTCTTGGGGTACACAGTCCTAGTCCAGCATTGCACAGTGACAAACAACAGACAACAGAATGAAGTCAGACCATCAGAAAATGAGGGAGAAACAGCAACCAAGCCTGGGAACCTCCCAGACCCTCAGGATCAAGGCTACAGTTATTTTGCCATTGTTGTTGCTGAGTCTGCTTCCTGTTGTCCAAGAAACAGAGACTGGAAATCAGGACAGGACTGTGTTTTCCTGTGGGCTCACAGGGCAGGCCTGAGAAAATCACGGTATCCCCTGATGTTGCAGAACCACATCTGCAGAGCAGACACCAGGGCAGGAGCTACCCAGAAATGCACAGGAGTGATGAAAAAAACATATATAGCATAACTTGCCTTACCTGTCAAATTTTTTCCTATTTAATGGTGGTGTCAGAGTCAGGCTTCTCCCTCATTGTGTTGGCTGAATTAATTTTTCTCTGCTCCAGCCCTATGTGTGTCAGGCAGGAGCTACCCACTGCATTCAAATGTTATTGTTTCGACATTCATCAGCATTTTCTCTCCTCCCTGAGCACTAGTCAAAGTTTTCATGCCACAGTTTATTTACAGTGCATTCAATTCATGCCTCTAGCCATTCTAGAGACTTCCCACACAGCAAGTCTTATAAAGGCTTTAGGGCTCATTTTAAACCTACTGAAGACACACAGACTGTGCTCTCTGGCTATGGAACGTCACATTTAATTGCCTTACGCATTTGAATCACATTAAAATTACTCAGGAATTTTGACAAAATAGAATACAAACTGTAAATAAGCTACTGATCTTGATCCTCGTCAGCATAACCCTCTCAGCAGCTACAGTGACCTGTTCTGAATTCTATTTAACAAATGATTTTCCATTTGCTGTGTTGGGATTGTTTGCCTAGAAAAACAGCAGAGATTTTTGCTGGGCCAGTCATTTATCTTTGCATGTGTGCCCACATCTTTAATAGGAGGAAGATATTTTCCACCATCTAACTCACAAATGTATATGTATTATTCCCAATACTTATATTATGCACATATATTACTACATAATTACATTATGACAATTTCATTTCAATAGAAATTATTTTATTAGTAATTTAGATGAGTTCCTGCAGCAAGAGCATTTGGTCTGAAACCTGAGAGGTGAATTGGCTGTAATATAAAAGCAAGGTACACACTTCTTACCCCAGGCACAGAAGAGACATTAAATTCAGACTGCTAACACACAAATAAAAGCCCAATTTAAAGACCAAAAATAATCAGTACAGAAAACTGTACAATAACATTACAGTGGGAAACAAATGGGTCTGTTAGGCAGTGTAATTCCTTGAAAGATGAGGAACTGATTCCCCTGGATGATGCTCTTTGTAGGAAGCACTCCTGCTTCAGACAGCTGCAGCCTACAGCAGAGATGTCATTGTGTCAGACTGACATCTGATGTGTTCGGCCTTCTGGAATACGAGATCTGCTTATTATTTACCTCTTCATAACAGAGGTTCAAGGCAACCTATTAGCTCTATTTCTTTTATTTATTGCACTAAACTGTTCAAAACACTTCCTGAAAACAGTACTGCAATACAAAAGTGTATAGTAGTTTGCTTTCCTTCTCCAAATAGTACTTTTTTCTTTTCTGCATCCCAGCATTTCTGCAGAGGGACAGTTTTGTCAAAGGCTTAGATGCATCTTGGATAAGGGTGTGCAAATAAACACCTCATCCTGTGCCTGTGCCTTGAGACCATGTAGGCTACACAGGTAGTGGTGAGTATGTCCTGGTTTCAGCACAAGAGAGACAGGGACCTGTTTAAATGGATTTAGAGGACAGCCATGAAGAGTCTCCAAGGGCTGGAGCCCCTGAGGAAAGGCTGAGAAAGCAGGAGCTGTTCAGACTGCAGAAGAGAAGGCTCCATGGAGATCTGTGTGAGCCTCCAGTACTTACAGGGGTGTTATAAAAGAGAGGGAGATCAACATTTTATACAGTGACAGGACAAGAAGGAATAAGGGTTTAGACTGAAAGAAGAGATTTAGATTAGAAGTTAGGAAGAAATTCTTCACTTGAGGGTGAGGGTGGTGAGGCCCTGGCACAGGTGAAGCTGTGGATGCCCCATCCCTGGCAGTGTTCAAGGCCAGGCTGGATGGGGCCTTGAGCAACCTGGTCTGGTGGAAGGTGTCCCTGTCCATGGCAGGGGGTTGGAAATAGATGGGTTTTAAGGTCCCTTCCTACCCAAGCCTTTCTGTGATTCTCCAAAACCTTTGGAACAATTTCCAAAGTAAGCTTGAGAAATCCCACGCAAAGGCAGCAGAGACTTTCAATTACAGACAGCTATGGCCAGCCCAGTGGAGGGTCTCCTCTGCAGCCATCACAAGGGTATTTCAGCTGCCCAATGATGCAGGAGAGGGCTGAGCACTCAAACCTTCACCTTCCAGCCTCCTCTGGTTCCCACTTCCCTCTGCACAACGGTGAGGAGCCCTGTGAGAGCTGTCCAGGGACAGCAGATTGCTCAGACAGAGCTGGCTCTGCTGCCAAGAGGACACTGCTCTGACAGGCAGCCTTCCAGGGCACGGGACCTGAAACAAAACCCCACTTCCCTTCTGGGAAACTACAGAAACAAGTGGAAAATGTATTATGCTTTTCTCACCCTGATACCTTCTCCTGGCATTCTGTGGGCAAGACTTCAGCACCTCTTATTCTATAATCAATCCAACTAAAAATACATTTTTTTTTACCTTTACAGTTTGTTACAGGGATAAAGCAGAAGAGGTTCAAGCCTACCACCTACATCCTGGATGCACCAATATGTAACAGAGGTATTAAAGAGAAATCAACTATCATCTCACTGGTGGCACAGGTCACAACACTAGAAAATGTTCCTAAAAAGCTGCCTGGATGACAGGGTACTTTCTGAAAAACTAGGCACCACACCTATATGAAAATGAAAGAATGTATTTCATGTGTGCCTTCTTCACAAAGCAGCATCACACTGTTTGATGGGAGATGGCATTCCAAACAGAGGGATCAGTGATGCCTCTCTTGTGTTGATAGGTACTTAACAATGTTCCAGCCACAAATACTTCCACCACACTTCAGTGTGTTCTCTACAGGCCAGAAAAAACTGATGGCTGAAGCTCTCCCAGCTCCAGGTTTCTTTGTGGTTGTGCCCATGAAGGCAAAGGTGCATCACAGGCATTCAAAGATGTCCTGAATCATTGTCCTGAGGAGTAATTGAGGAATGACAAACAGAGAAATAATAGAACCAGCAGAGGGGAAAAAATCCCAAGGAAACATGAGGCAATTTAAAACAATCTTTGACACATCTTGAGATGTGTTTAAAAGCAGAAAGAAGAAGTTAGTGAAGGACGTTGTGAGGGTTAGACCTGCACAGTGATGTTCTGAGGAAGCCTTACAGTGACTGCATGGATGGGACTGTAAAAATAAATCACCCTGATAATGTTGTAACACTTCAAATGTACTTAATGGTCATGAATTTTTCTCCCAGAGGTTCAGAGTACTACTTGCTCAAAAGGGAATGATTGTAGAATTTGAAATGCAAGCATTCAAAGAGCAAATTAATGTGTAATTATGAATGTTAAAAATAAAAACAGAGCTATTAATTTCAGGAGCAAATGATGAGTCCTTATGTTATGAAAAAAAAATAACATCCCTCTAGAAAATACCTGAAGAGTCCATTGATATTTTTTCTATAATTTACTCAAATTACTGCCAGAATTTTCCTCTGACAAGTTCTCTCATGAAACTCTTTCATATTTGCTCATTCAGTTGCCACCTTTCAAGAAGATCTCAGGTTCAGGAATAATTAATGCAAAACTAAATGCAAGTTTATTAAACTAGAGGAGTTTGGTGAAAAGCTAGGCACAGCTAGGCTTCCCAACTCAAATTAAAATGGTACCATCAGATCTCAGGCCAGATTAAGAAGAATACAATTTTTCTGGAATTACTCCCTTGACAGACACCTAAGTAAAAGGCAGTTTAAAACACAATGACAAGGCCATTATCCTCATTTTTTAGGACTGCAGTTCCCAAGGGAATGCTTAAGCATCCTTTAAAGTATATGGAAAAGGGGAGGATAGAGAACAGGGGGAGGAAAGGAAGCTCGGGGCTCCCTGTTACATGTTCCTGCAGCAACACAACGTGAAGAGCAAAGCAATCTCTGTCATGCCAATGCCCAAACAGACTCAGTGCACCAGGAAGGTAGGAGTTTTCATCTGGAACACCAAGTGCAGGAGCCACGTCACATGTCAAGTATTACACAGAATCACAGAGTCACAGAATATTCTGGGTTGAAGGGACCCACCATGACCACCAGGTCCAGCACCTGGCAGGACACCCCAAGAGTCACCCGACAGGCCTGAGAGCATTGTCCAGACACTCCTGGAATTCTTTTAGGCTTGGTGCTGTGACCACTTCCCTGGGAAGCCTGTTCCAGTGCTCAACCACCCTTTGAATATAAAACCTGATATCAAACTAAGCCTCCCCTGACTCATTTCTGTGAGCACATCCAAATTTGAATGCAAGATTTTGTATTAAAGTGTTGACCCATAAGTGTTGACCAAAATGCAAGCATTTAAGCCCAGGTCCAAGTAAAATTTTTCTTTTGTAAAAAAAGGACACATTTTCTGTTACTCCAGCGGATTTAGTTCAGTTGCACCAAAGACAGCATTCAGCTTATTATAAGCAACTGGAAAAGTAAGAGGAGAAATTTCTTATTCCCTCAGAGAAACCTTATCAGACTTGCAAACCTCCCTCTCTCTGAAGGGCATTCAAAATGCACCAAATAACAAAAATCCCCAAAGCTGCATAGCTAATGTGGTAGTTCAGCTATTATGTTGAAAAACGAGGAAAACATTGTATACATCATTAACAAAAATATTATTTAAAATTGCACTTCTGAAGTAGAGACGAGAGGTCCAAATGTAAATGATACCAGATTCTGGAGTCCCAAAAGCATTGTCTGTATTTCAATAATGACATGTTGTCTCCACTGCCTTCCCTGTAAAGCTCTCAAAACACCAATTATCCAAGGAAGTACACAGCTTCTCAGGTGAATTTTGCAATTCACCTGTCGCTGAAGGAGCCGTGACCAGACTGCAACTGCAGTGCCAGAGTTAGTAACTAAACACTGAACTGCTGAGAGGTTGTCCTGCAAGCACGGCCACAAATTACAGCAAATTTCTGTTGGTTTTTATAAATAAGTGCAGTACAGGCCAAAGAAAAGCTCTTGGCTGTGGCTAGCATGGCAATGCAGCCTGAGCAAGTTACAGAGTCAAGAGGCAGGTTTATCAGCTAGAGGCTGACCCAGGCCTGCCTTGCAGCTTCACAGCTCTGGCAAGGTCACAGGATGAGAGCAGCAAGGTTTCCCCATCTGAATGGACCAGGAAGCTGCCCTGAGAAGGTAATGGGAGATCTTGACAGGTGGAAGTTCTGTTCAGGTCACCCCACAGCCCAGCCAGGAGAAAAGATGACATTTTGGATATGATTAAAATTTCACTTCATGGCTTTTGCTCAGATTCTGAGGTTATGTATCTGGTCAAAACATTACCTGTTTGAGGTTGCAACAAAAAAAAATTGGTCCACTGCATGCCTACAGTTCATACATTGCATGTTTCATATTAATGGCATAATAAACATTTTCATTTCTGTACCAAAAGCAGTATGTGACTTGAACTGATGTCTGCATTTAAAGCAGTTGTATGCATTAAAACAAATAGCAAAGATGTGCAAATTAACCATCCAGACTGGCTGGGGGTAGTAGATCTTCATTTATAAGAAACTCTTTTTAAAAACAAAAACTTGCCTAAGCGAGGATTTAAAAAGCAAGGAAAGGGAATTAATCAAATTATTTCATTTGCTCTATCACATATATATATATATATAAATTATAATGTATGTGTAAGCTATGACATTCTTTACCTCATATTCAGCTTAATTTCCTATGGACCATGAGGTGGAAGAGCTCTGGAATTTACTTACAGCTCTTAGTGGCAAACCATCAAAGGAGGTGGTTATGCAATAAAACATAAAAAAAAAATAGTCCATGGTGAAGATATATCTAAATCATATTCAGAGGCAATTCTTTGCTACTTGCTTATAAACAAGTGGTACCAATCTGAACATTAGGAAATTGCTTTCTCAATGCAAGCCGGTTTGTACCAGAGAAGGTACACTTCAGCACAAGTTGTTACATAAGCTGCTCTTCTAAGGATGCACTTCAAACAATTTCTCAGTAGAAATCTTCCTCAGAATATTATCTGAGTTTTGCTGCCCTGCTGATGGAAATCTGAGACAAATGGATCTAGCTGAAACTGTCTGGACCATCATTTCAGGCACTTCCAACCTTGGTGAACTTCAACCTTCTCCAAAGTCTTCCTGAAAAAAAATTTAGATTGATTTTAAGAGGCACTTATGCAAAATTGTGAAAATGTAGTGAGAATTACCTTTGGATGAAACTTTATCATTTCTGTGCAGTACCTAGGTATTTTCTGGTAGGCTTCTAAATAAGCTTCTCTAGGATATCCGGGGACTGGGAGAGGGAGATGAATAAGCTGAGTTCCATTAAACCTCCAGCTAAATCCAGCACAGGGAGTCCTGCCCCTTCCAGAGACCCATCACTCCCAGCCCATGCCAGGCTGCTCTGTCCCAGCTGGGAGTCACTCTGCACATGTGGCAGGAGTCATCCAGCTCTGGGGCACAGCCAGCTCATCCTCCTGCCACTGGAGGTCAAGCACCTCTAAAATTGCCTTTTTTCCCCCTCATAAACTCCCTGCATTTCAATCCTTCAAAGTGTGAAAACATCAGACTATGGCTACTCTGCACAGAGAGGTTAGTTATGAAGACAGCAGTGAGAAATTTATCATAGAAAGGGGAAAGCACCAAAGACTGTGCAGCTCCTGAGGCTGCATTCATGTTTGCTAGTAGTAAGGCCCAACAGGATAAACATGTAGTTTGTCTCACTTCTGAAATCACAGTATCTAATGTAAAAGCATTTGGGGAAGTATGGGATACTCTGAACTATCCCCAGTCTAGTCCCATCAGCTGGGACATATTAAATATGGTCTTAGAGCACATCTCCTCATTTAAATTCATTTAAGGGCAACGCAGTTTGCACACTCTGTGAGCTAAAGCACTCTAAGTCGCAATAACTCTGAGGGTTGGTGAGTGAGGTTTCTTTGCTATTTTTTTTTTCCCACAAAAGTGCACTCCTGACAAGGTAATCCTTGTAGGAACTCATATAATAAAAAGGATCTGTGCAGACAGTAAAGCAGTAATCAAAGGTAGAAACAGAAGCAGACAGAGGAGAGGCTAAGAAAAGGGGAGACTCTCCAAAGTAATAAGCCTCATTAAAACTGGAAAACAGGCAAGAATGGAGTGCAGAGTGCTTTGGGATTTCTGTCTGCCTTTCTAATGACAACTGGAATGAAAGCCTGAAAGTCTCAAGTCAGAGCACAGTAAAAAAGTAAAAGAGAAGATGAATGTAGTGTAAGCACACAGACTGCTACACCTTTAAATGCAGAAGACAAGGGGCTGAGACAAGGACAGAAAAAATGAAAATTAAATGGTGAGGATGCGAGCAGTGACTACGAAGAGCTAGGATTAAGGGACCAAGATCAAGGCTATCTGAAGAAGGAAGAACAAATATTTTCAATTGAATGCAGGCCAAACCCTTATGTAAGGAGAATGGGTAATTTGAGATCCCACAATTTTTTGATCTGCCTGTTTTGTTCTGTTCTGCCATAGTATTGTATCTTTACATTTGCCTGTCCCCTACAGAAAGAGTAATCCCATTGTAATGCCATACCTTATTTTTATGATGAAGCCAATAGCTGAAATATAGTGAATCACCAACAGTACTTCAGCTGAGTGACCACAATGATTCTAATAACTGTCTGCTAATTAGCAGGTTTTTGAGATAAAGACAGTTGAATAGCTTGCATCCCCTGATACCCCAAATTAATAATGCTCCAGTAGCAAATAATAAAGTGGTAGAGACTGGCATTATTACTTTTTGGTACAGTACAAAATAGATTAGAATTAATCTGGCTTGTTTATCTACACAGTCTAGACCATTTCAAAATGCTGGAAAACTCTGCCTTGGCTCTAACATATGATGCCCTAGAGAGCCCTATATAAAACTAAAAGAATTTCTCCTAAAGCAAGACACAAAAATTTATATGTTACAATTTGATGAATAAAATTAATTAACCAACAATTCATTACATTCTAAAAGCTTCATCTGACCATAATAATCCTTGTTTGCAGCCCAAACAGTATTTGGTAATTGCGGAGTAATGGAATAATGTGGATATTTTTTGATTACAGCTCATTACATAAGATAACAAGGAAGAATTTGTGTTTGAATCATAATGAAGACTTAATTGACACCACTCTTCTAAAATATTTTCAATGACTAAATTTCAGTCTATGTGTTAATGAGTTTTATATTAGAGAGACTTTAAGGAGATAATGCTGTGAAAATAATTTAATTGCATTATAAAACCTTTGACTGGATCTTCTAAATAATTAAACTCCAGCCATCTTGGAAATCTGACACAAATGTAATTCTAATTTCAATATTCCTTAAGATTATACAATTTCAAGTTTCTTTTATTTTCTCTACTACCTTTAATCAAATTTAAGCTTCTCCCTCCCTCTCCACCCCTCAAATAATCTACAATTTATAGCTGCAAGATAATTTCAGGAGGGATAAATTCTGGATCACACCTCAGCACACAAGTTAAACTGAAGCAATAACACGGGAATCGTACAAAGTGCAGTTCTTTTCTCAGCAGTGATTCCCAAAGGCTGCTCTCCCAAGACCTTGCCTCTACCCAGAAGTGTTTCACTGAGGCTGAGAGTGCTGAGAGCTCACTCAGACAGAGGGAAGTGTTCACATGAGCTGAGGCCTCATCCAAGAAGGCATTTCTACCACAAGCTCACATTTATTTCAGAGGCCTTTCTCAAGGCTGTACTTAACAAAATAACAGACTGTGTCCTATGGAGATAGATACCAGGTTGTAACAGGAACAATTACAGTGCTGCCCATCCTTCATATTAGACAACCTGGCTGCCCAAAGTTTTAAAGTGGTAAATTTTGAATTAAAACACCAGGAGGGAGGAACACAGGGCCACCACCTTGGAAAATGCTGTGCAGTTGGGATTCAGCCTGCCTAGCAACAGGCGAGGGCTACTTCACTTCCAGCTGACTTCCTTCTGACTTTTATGAGGATCCCACAGCTTGAATTTGGAGTAACACTGAAACCACTGAACAAGTTTCTATTTAAGGTACAGCTGGATTGTATACTAGAGGCACAGTGAAGAGAAGTGCAAACTTCAGGCTCCTGTTGAACAGCTCACTGCTGAACAAGGAAGCAAGAAATAAAAAGCAATCTGGGAAACAAAGAAAAAGTTGCTTTTTCATAGCAAAACTCACTTAAATTTAATGCCTCATGTTAAAACCTGCCATAGCTGTTGAAAAGGTCATTCAAACCATGCAGCCACAATATCTTGGTCCAGAATTCAAACAATATAAGCGGACCCACAGTCTTGGTATAGACTTATTTCTTACTACAGGCAGTAAGGAACATAAACTATAAACCAATGGAGTACATTATGCTCATTAATTAATTAAAATCTGCTGTTCACAATGGTGTTCTGAAAAGGCTTTTTTTACTAAACACACAAAAAGTGGATAGAAACCCCTTGCATTTTTGCCAGTGTGAAAAATCAGAAGAATAAAACGATGTTACAGAGGAAAAGTTGCTACTATACATGGTTTCTGGATTCCATGACAGAGACAACTTACTCAGCACAATTATCCTGTGTTATGTTAAAACACCTTTACAGACTAACCAGACCAAGGACAAGACAAGCCTACAGGACTCACTTCAAGATAATACATGATTATATGGAATCATGATTAGGAATACATATGGTTTATATGATGCTTAGACATACTGTTTTTCACATATATATACACACACGCACATAAAATGTTTTCTAGAACCAAGCAATACAAGTGCAGGAAAAACAAATTTAAAATACATTTACAAACAATCTCTACATATGTAAATACACAGTAATGGCCTAATGAACTCTATATTTGCTGAAGAATAGCCCAACTCCTGTCTGAGTGCCAAAGAACCTCCCCTGCACTGAATAGCATGATGATAATTTTCTGTGTCCAAATGACATCAAGAGTTATGGAGTAATGCATATGTGTTTGCAATAAATTAGTGTAACATGTTAATTCTTTTCACCTCCCAAACATCAATTCCATTATAGGCTTGTGTACTAACTTGTCAAGAATAATAGGAGTGAAGTAGTAAACAGAGATAGCATGTATTTAAAAAAATGTTTATTTTTTTCTTAAAAGTATTTATACATAGCTTAATTTTGTTTTTATACAGTCATAAAAGTAAGTTTAAAACTCAAGTTTAAACATCAAGATTTCAAAAACACAAATGTATTGACTTCAAAATTAGGTTCAAGCTATCTTGTCACACCTTTCCCTGGAACTCTCAGAGGCATTTTACAGTAATCTGAGCTATGCATTATAACAAGCAGCAGTCCCATCTGCCCTGTGACCTTTCCCCTTCTTATAGATAGAAGCTGTTTTACCTTGAACTACAGTATTGCTTCTCTGATCCTCCAGTGAGCAGGTCAGGGAGCTAAACTAGTTCAAAAAAGTGGGGAAAAATATCTCAGGAAATTGGAATAGATATTAACTGTTCTGAACATTATCCTCTGTTAAATGGTATGTCCTCAACTTTTGGGGAGGACAAGAGGAAATGGTCTCATATTGTGAGAGAGAATGTTTAGATCAGGTAATAGAAAAAACTTCTTCAGCCAAAGGGTTGTCAGGCATTGGAACAGGCTGCCCAGTGGAAGGAAGTGGAGTCACCATCCCTGGAGGTGTTTAAAAGATTTGCAGATGTGGCACTATGAGACACAGTTTAGTGGTGGACTGGGCTGTACTGGGTAAAGCTTGGACTCAATGATTTTAAAGGTCTTTTCCAACTCACATGATTCTATGACTCTGTGATAAACCCTGGTCTAAGAAAGCTGCATTGAAAAGATGCATAAAAAGAGCAATATTTTTTTTAAAAATTTAGGTGCTCACTCAAAGCAGAATGGGAATGGATGAGCACCAGAAGATTGACAGAAAAGGGTTAAAAATTTGTCTCCAGGGTTAAGAGAGAGAGAGTAGGACCACTTCTTAGCTCAACAGCTAACCAAAAAACCATCTTAACTGCATTATGAAAGCATAAACATAGAGGTCAGAGAAGAAAAGACAACAGAATGTTGCTCTCTCCTGCTTACAACACATCCCAACAGAATTTCACATTCCATACTCTGGTTTATTTCCTAAGCCTTTGACAGACTAACAGGAGAGAGACATCCTAAAAAGTAACTCTGCTTGTTATTGCCAGATCTTGATTTCTCCAGCCCAATCACACGTTGCAAGGAGCGATGGCAAGACTGGGTGAAATATTGCACACAAACAAGCTTCTTTATGTGCAGACAAAGTGCGAATAATCCTTGAAGTATGATAGTTGTAGAAAAACACTTTGCCATCTGAACTTCCTGTCACCAAAAGTGTTCCATCTGGAGAAAATTCACAGCCCACTGCAAATCCTTCCACCTGTGAAAAACAATAACAGGGTAACTCTTGATGCTAATTAGAAAAGTTCATTGTGGTATACTGAAATTTAATATTGTACTGAACCTGCATATCTTTAAATAAATATACACTAAAGATTTCTCCAGGTCTTTATTAAGACACAGCTATATCAAAATCTTATTTAATCAAGACATTAAGCATTCATAAAGTCTTCTAATAACTATTTTCTCCAGAGTGCATATGATTCAAAATAGACTGGCACATGGGAGAGCAAATGAAGCCAATTAATATCTATCACTGATTTATAATAAAACACTATTAGAAGACATATTAAAAAGCAAAGGTGCTTTGCTATCTATGTTGCTTTTAAACTCAGATACTGATTTCTGGTGGGGAAGGATACCTTGTGTCCTTCGTATCTTTTCTTTTTGTTGATCCGGTAGGGTCGCTGGGCAGAAAACAAAGCCATGTAGTTCCCGTTGGTCTGAGCAACAAACACAGACTCCCTCGGGTGCAGGGTCAGACTTGGGCAAGTGTAACGCTCCTGAAAATCATTTCAAAGGAAGTTTTGTTGCATCAAACAGAAGATTAGTTCAAATAATTCAAATTACCTCTTGACATAATTGAGAGCCCATGAAGGACAACGTAAGGACAAGTCATCTTCATATATACATTATATAAAGATACTTAACTCACCACAAACTACTGGAAGTCTTACATCAGGACAAATGCTAAATCAAATCTCTGCCCTGTTTTCCTAGATATTCACCAAAATCTCCTATCTCTCTGAGGCATAATTATAGTGCAGAACAGCTGTAAGAGAGGCAACTCCAGCCAGATGATTCTTCATCATCCTCTTCCTGCTCAAGGAAACCCAAAATTTGTTTGTGAAAGTGAATCTTCTCCCTTATCCCTTCCTCCACAACCATACTGTGCTTTCCATGCTACCTTGAACAGTTCTCAAATCCTCCATCCTTCCAGTTCTGGCCAGACTGACAGGAACAGAAAACACCTGATTGAAACAGACACCTTTCCCCATCCCACTCTTATAAAAAAGGAGAAGATGAGAAAAAAAAGGATCATTATTAGCCTGCTTATGACAGTGATGTGGGCTGCTGCTGGCTGCAAACTCATAAATATCTGCAGCAATTAGTAAGACTTGGCTTTACTGTACAGTTCCTATTTAAGACTGAATTAAGATTACTTTCAAAACTTTGCATGGTCACTCCCTCAGCAACCAACTGCTCTCACATGGCTTCCACCAAGTCCAAATCTCTTCTCGTTTCAGCCTAACTTAAAGACAGAGTGCTGAGATTTGATGCCATGAGAGCTTTGGTTGTGGCATCCATCCGCATGTGAAGAACTCCAGGATGACAGTGACCACTGGAGACCATGGGCTGTGTGGTAGAGCAGGAAAAACACCAGATAGGTTTTGTTGTGTGATTTGGAAGTGAAGGACTGGGAAGGAAGTTCTGGGTACTGTTAAGTATTGGGCACAGTGCAACTGTGTGTTTCTGGGTGTGCCTAGAACTATGGGACCAGGAAGCACAACACAGTCTGTAGGAGCATGGGTATGTTGTAGTAATGGGTTATTTTAGAGCTGTTAACTATTCCTTTGTCAATGCAGATAAGCAATAGATCAAGTCTTGTTGAGATTTAATCTGTTTGGAGAGCTGAGGGACTCACTCCCTCAAGGTTTCAAAGGTGAAATTCAGAAAAGTGAAGCAGAGTTTGCAAAGTCATCACCACATTTTGTTTATTCACAGTGCAGAAAAGTGGGGGGGAGGGAGGGGTGGAAAGTCCATTTCAGAGATGCCGTAGTCCTGTTTGTTTTTACTGCTTGATGCTGAACCTTTCTGGTCTGTAATTTATATATTCACAGTTATTTCTCTTTTCCTTTTCTATTGTCTATCCAAGGTATTCATAGATCCAATAGATCCAAGTACAAAGACACAATTCTGGAAATTAAACACGAAACAATCCCATTAAATCATCAACTATGTGTTCTTTTCAGCAGAGTACTGTTCATTTCACATTTCAGCCAAAAGACATCTATATACAATCCAATCATATTATATTACATAGGATATTAGACCTGGGTTTTCAAAGAACACCCAGAGAGTTGAAATTTTCTATTAACTGCCTTGGTAATCTCCTTTGAAGCTGTCAGCCTTTCTAGACAATTTAGCCCGTTAAATGTCTTGCTTGGTTAGATGTCTGAGAAATACTGCACCTGCACTGATAAATGCAAATTTTGCCTCTGTGATTATTCTGTATTAGGTGTCTAGATGCACATATCAGGTTGCTATTACTATGTGAATATTAAACTCTATTTGTCAATAGCCCTCATTACAGCTGATGAAAAATGTATGAAAAAGTGTGGGAAAGGAAACACTGTGCTATAGCAGCTACTGCCATGGACCACTGGCAAATCACAATGACACTGCAGAGTCCTTGCCTAAATATAGCTTAGATGTCAATGAATTAGCACTGAAATGTAAATATTTTAAACACAAGGAGACGACCTCTCAGTCCTCGAGGTTATTTTTAATAACAATTAAATGTTAAGTATAAAAACAAAGTCATCAACTTACATGAAAGGCATCTTATACATCACAAGACCTTACTGAAAATCAAACGCTTTTTTTTACTACACTGCCAAGTATGAAATATTAAATCATGACCTGAACAACAGCAGTTGTCAATCTTACATGAAAAATCTGATTGGAGATTTTTGCAGCACTTTGGAAGTCCCACGCAACGATGGTGCGATCAGCCGAGTCTCGGCTCACTGCATCCGTGCTTGTGAGAAATTCTCTTCCTTCAGGCAGGAAGAGTATATCCAAAGTCTGTTGTACTGCAGCTTTGTACACCCTCAGCACCTACTGGACAAAAGAGTTTGTTATTTTTTGACAGACTAGAACCTGATAACCTACGTTTATCTCCATTAAACTACATATTGTTTTATACATCAAAAGGTAACTCAATTTAAAATGTTGATAACTAGGGTTTTAAATAGTTTGGTCAATGTATGTAAAGAATCTATATACAGGAAAATTAAATTATATTTTAAAAAGCATCAGTTTGTACAATTTATATATTATATTTATATATCTATAAGAGTCTGTTGTAAATTATCAAAGAATTAGAGTAAGATCTAGAAAGAGCTTCAGACAACACAGAGTGAAGCGGGGTCTACACAAACTCCCTTCAATATTATGAACTCTTCTAGATTCCCTAGAAGAGGCAAAAGAATCCTTGGCAGCAAGCTGTCCCACTCAGTGAGCCGGGCTTTAAAATGAAGGACTCAGGGAGTTTGGGTGTCCAAAGTGGCAACAATAAACACATCACTGCCACCAGCTGGGGACAAGCCAGGCCAGCCACAGCAGCAACAAATGTTCCTTAGCTGCCTCCCAAGATGAAAACCAGCAGATAAGCAACTCAGGGGCCTGCATACCAACACACACAGCCCAGGAAAAACCAGGAGCAGCTGGAGCTGTGTGCCCAGCCAGAAAGTGAAAGGGACCTGAGGATCCTCATGGACAACAAGCTCACCACCAGTGAACAGTGTGCAGCTGCAGCAAAGAAATCCAGCTGGGTGATGGGGGACATCAACAAGGGCATCTCTAGCAGAGATTGTCATTGTCCCACTCTTGTCAGCTCTTTTCAAGTCACATCTGGAACTCTGTGTTCAGTTTTGGCCACGCTATACAAAAGACATGGGGACAGGCTGAAGAGGGACCAGAGAAGGGCAGTGAGGATGCTCAAAAGAAGCTGCTACATAAGGAAAGGCAGAGAGAACTGGGCTTGCTTAGCCTGAGAAAAAATGGTTTAGGGGAGACCAAGTTCCAGATTTAAAGGGTGGCTACAAAGATGATGGAAACTGCCTTCTTACAAAGAGCTATGTGGAAAAGAGGAGAGGTAATGGGTACAAGTCACACCTGGGGAGACTCTGATTGTACACAAAAAGTGGGTCAGATCCATGCAGAAATGGGTATCAGCCACAGGATTCTGAATATTTTAACAGCCTGTAAGCTGGATCTTAATAAGTGAGAGATATTTTTAATTATTCTAAGGAACACATTAACAATTTGGATTTCCTTTCTTTCCATCTTTCTTCATGAAACTCTGTATCTATGTTGTCTAATTTGAATTTTGCAAATCAATACTTTTGCTTTCTTTTTTCTCTGATTTGCCTCCAGTGATGAGAAACTTCAAGGCAAGTGGCCAGATCAAAGCAAACCATCTCTCTGAATATGGTGATCCTTGAAACTAGGACATGGGAAGACTCCTAGTTATTAATATCTGAATCTCTCTCCCTCCAACATAGCTAAAAACAGCTGTCTGCACTTCCAACAGGTATTCAGAAGTTAGTCCTTCTAATGTCACTAGAAAACCACTAGAGTGGAGAAACTGCTTGAAGCATTATCCTGAAATGTGAGGCATTTCAGTGCCTACCTGATACCCCTTATATACCGACGGACTACTGGCTCCAGGGCCCAGACCCATTTGCAGATACATCTTTTTTATTAATAACCACCAAACAAACAATTTTCAGGTGTCACAGTAAAATATCCCAAATTATACCCCTGTTTTACTCTTTCACCAATAAAAGAAAAATCATTTCAAGTACCAAACACAGCATGAGATCTTCTTGATTTCTTGCCTCAAACTCAAAAATCTACGACTGTTGGGAAAATGTTCAGAAAGCTGATCCTGCTTTAGGGTGGTGATCTACTTGTGGATGTCCTGAGGTCCCTTCCAGCTCAGTTTCCTGTGATCTCAGCAGGCAGAAGGATGGCAGCAGCAGCTGCTCCAGTTGCCTTTCACAGCTTTTGTGAAATACACAGCTTAGACACATCACGTTTGCATTTGGTGAAGAACCTTAGCCATGCAAGTACCCCACACACCCTATAATAACAGCAACAAGACCTAAACCTGCACACTCAAAAACTTGCATATTTCTCAGCAATCTGCCTGCTTTTTTAAGACAGTGAATATACAAATGTGTTACTTGCTCTCATCAGATTTTACAGCCTCAGAATCTGCATAATATACAAAGCAATTAAAATTTGTAAAGCCAAAAGGGATATTTCCATATTTATAGCCTCCACTTTCTCTATGGAGAAATCACCATGCACATTTCTTCACAGAGTTATAAAAGGAAGTCTATAGTTCATTAGCGAAGTAGAAAATGAAGCTATTTTGTAGGAGCAAAAATGAAAAATAAAACCCCAAACTGAAAAAAAATCCCACAAAATATAATAGCTGGCTGGAATGAGAAATGGAAAATCATACAGAAACTTGACACTGTAGGAACTGCAGGAGAAGAATGAAGTTAAATTGAGGGAAGTGGGCACAAAAGGCAGAACCACCCCGACAGACTGAGGAGGCAGCAGCTTAGCAGCAGGCACCTTCTGAGAACTGACAAGGCCCAACCACAGAGTCAGCAGGAGCAAGAGCACGGAGCAGCACAAGTGACAACAGGGACAAAGAGCCAGAAACAAAGACCAGTTAGTGCTGGGAAATGAAGAACAACAAAATAGAGCAATAAATGACTCAAACTTCCAAATGGGTATTCATGGTAGGGATTTTTAATATTTTCTTATTTTAAAGATGATAATCACAGATATACTGTTTACATCTTCATCATCTAAAAAGAACCCCAAGCTTGTGAAAAGTGGGTACATATCCATCCATACGTTGTGTCAGCATTGTAAAGGGTTTATTTAGGTTTTGGACTTGCGTTTAACTATTTTAACAGACACCTCTTGGTAAGGAAAAAGAAGATACTGTGAAGTTGGTAATGTGCAAATACTTTTAATGTTTGCTGAAAACCTGTTAGGCTCTTAAAAAAACTGCCATTCTCAATTTAAACATTTTCACCAGTAATCATTAAATAATATTTGTTTGTCTGTTATTTAATAGGATATCAACCCAATTACCCGTGTGCCTTAGCTCTGCAACAGGGAACTGTATATCCAAATTAGTACAAAAGACCTTCTTTTTCTGTATGTTTGATAATTACCTCAGAAAACCCATGCTGTTTTATGTTCAAACCATACAGAAGGAACTGACTTAGAGAACAGTAAATTAACACTTTGAATAGCAGCTGGGAACTTGATATACATAGTATTTCAATTGTCCCATAAAGACAGCTTTCAAAAATAACTAATTGCAACATACCTCCTCAGGAAAATAATCATAATTAAACTTGCTTTGTTCTACCTTAGGCAATTAATTCATGACACACCTGAGGAACTTTTCTGGGGAAAGCACTAATTCAGTTTGCCTACCCTGCTGGCTTCAGTTTGTTAATAACAGCTTCTGCTCTTTTCCTACTTGCAGATTTATCACCCATCAGCACTGGAAAACCACAGTTCACTTCCTCAGTCTAAGAATTTTATGGACACAAAAGAATTCATTTCAAAGGAAGGCTGAACCGTTTCTGGTGTCAACACAATTCAACATAATAACAAAGCTTCTTCAATAGGATAGAAGCTCATGGCTGCAGGAATTCAAAAAGAAAGGTAATTTAAGCAAATTAAATCAGTTTCAGACAGATTCTTATGGTTCTGGTGATACGAAAAACAAGCTGTGATGCTGAATTCAAGGCCAATTTCAGATGAGTGCTCTATAATACTTCTCTGCATTAAGCACACACCATGCACATACTGGTATTCTGTTTGTCAAAAGATCTCAAAGCCTCCACACCAGCAATTCAGAAGCTGCTCTTTGCCCCAACTCTGTGCTGCTCACTTGCATGCTGTGTGCAATGCACTTTACAAAAAGCACCTCAATTTTTTTTGCTAGTGATGAGAAAGAATGACTTAAAATGACTTTTAAGAATGACAATTGCTTTTATAGATATTGTCCCAGGCCATCAGGAGAGGAGGTCTCAAATCAAATCTAATAGGACTACAGGCAATATGGCTTATCATCAAAAAAAACCCTTAATCAGTCACATCCATGGCTTCCAATCTGTAAAATTTGGCATATCTTTTCTTTAATTTCTTGTTCTGCCTTTTTAGAGTGTGTGATTTGGCATGGACCTGCCTCTTCCTACTGACATGCTGGGTAATTAGTTCAATGGGGGACTGATTAAATTTCCTCTGTGAAACAGTACTATACCAGTAACAGTAACAAAAATTACATTTTAACTTAAAGAAAAGCTTATTTTTTTACAAAATATAAGGTTGGTTTTTTTATCTATTGTAGTGCAAACCATTTGTGTCAATCTATTGTATTTCTCTTCACACAGTTAAAAACCCCTGTTTTTCTTTCCTGTATTATTTTTTTCCCATTCGTAACTGCTCTGTTTTCAGAGATACAGCTCAAGATTATCAAGGGATCTTGAGAATAATAAAAAGGAAAGGAAGACTTTTTAAGATGAAGAAGTGGTTAACTTTAATCTGGTATTGACCTCTAAAACTTCAGATATGAACAATGTACACTGGCTTTTTGTCAAGTCAATTTAGATCACTTGAAAAGGCACAAGAAACTTGTGATGGAAATCGTCAGCCATTTGTAAGAAAAAATATATTTTTCCATCAGACTTTTTTATTTAAAATTATCTCCCCATCTCCAATAGGATAAGAAGTGAAATGCACATATAGGAAAGATACAGGAAGATACAGAATGGCTTTTCTGTGAGGAACTCACACTAAGTTTTTAATACATAAACCAAGGAATTCTTCCTACAGAAATGAGATAACTGAGGGGAATGTGAAAGAATTTGAAATAAAGTCTGAGCAGCATGGAGAAGGTGAGTTGTTTCCTCCATTATAAGACTTCAGACTGCAAATGAGCAGAAGGCAGCTTCAATACACACAGAACCAGATGCTTCTTCAAACATTACATATTTAAACTGAATTCCTTGGTAGAGGAAGTTGCAGATGCAAAAAGATCAAGCACAACCAATTCCACAGTGTGAAAACTCAAAGTGATCCAAGAAAGACAAAGAGGCAGGAAGCCCCCAAACTCTAATTTAGAGAGGCCTAGGTAACCATTGCTGGGAGCTGTGATAAAGATGTGTGCTGTGCTTTACTGTTCTTCTTCAGAAGCGTATTGGTCACTACTGGGGGTGTAAAACATGTCCAGAAATGGGCTGAAACTCGAACAGCCATTCCCTGACAGCTTCACTCCAAAAGAAGGAGTGTTTCATTCCTGGCTCATTTCAGACCCTCTGGGAGCACAGGAGTGATTGTCCACTGGCAGGTGTGGGATTTTCATCTGCAGTGCCACCTTCTGAGGCTCCCAAATAACCACAGCAGACTGCTCACCTCTGTGCCACAGACACAGAACACGTGCCTTCACACTCAGAAAAGACCTCTGTTAACATTCCAAATCAAGTGCCATTATGCAAGTGCAAATACACCCCCAGCATATTTCTTTGAACTTTTGTCCATGGATTCAGGAAGGATTTCTCTGAGAAGAATAACTTGAGTTTTCTAAAGCACTGCATAAATCATCTTATTTTAATTACGTTGTTCTTCCTAATACCACCAGTACATGACAATATATTGGCTGTTTCTATAGAAACCAGAAGTGCAAGTAGCTCCACCAGTTTCTACAGCCTTTTTTCATATTTATATGCTATCCAGAGACAAATTCATTAGGGTCTCCTAAATACATGCTACTTAAAATGACTGCATCTCATCTGAAAGAAACTGCAACAGAATGTTTCCAAGGAAACAAATGCAGTGCATTTGCACCTATTAAATTTTTTTAACTGTGCTTTAACAGCTTGGGCTTATTTCTTTATAAACTCAAGTATGGAGAAATAGCTCACCAACATAAAAAGTATCCCTAGTTTTTTTCTTTTTAAGCATAAAGTTGTAGATGATAGTTGTAATTTTGTAGCTAAGTAATGTTCAGAGTAATAAGCAAAGATGGGGGGAGGAAAACAAACCCTGTTATTCCTCTGCCTTGAACTCTGTTGTTAATAAAAATTTTACAGTTCATTTTACCTCAACATTTATTTTAAGACCTTGAAATAGGAGCTTCCACCATTTTTGTCTAGTTAATTTGTTCTATATCTTATAAGATCTCAATTTTGAAAATGGTTAATTCTGTGTAAATCTTCAAATCTATGTTTTCCTTCAATTTGACTTGACTTTATACTAATCTTTTTTCAAACTTTCTGTGACAAAATTTTGTTATTAATCCCAAATGGCTGAACCCTTCTATTTCTTTGATTCTTTCAATTTCAAGTAAGTTGTTGCTATTTTTCCTGCATAATATTCTATCAGTTTTTAATTCATTGTGCTAGCACAAGACTTTTTTTAACAAACATTTTCCAAAAATAACAAATTTTGTCTCCATTTAGTGTCATGCCTGAAGCACTTCACTAAATTCCTCCCAGCCAGTTTCCTTTCTTGGGACATCTCTTTTAGTCAGTTATCTCATTATACAGTACCTAGGTTAATTCCTTTCTTCCCCAGCTTCTCTTATTGCTCTATCAAAGTCCAACATCATAAAGTGACATCAAGTAAACTTCACACAATCAATCTTCCCTTAAATAACATAATTGTTTAAATGGCTTTTATTTCTGTATCTGTAGCTAATCTTTTCTTCAAAGTGTGTTCTTTAGATGTCCAGTCATATTTTACTGGGTCTCCTCTACCTGATGCCCTTCCTCTTTTTCCCTCCTTGTTTATCATAACCAGTGGATTTGCATTTATGGAGGTCTAAGAGCTTTAAATAATGCTTTATGCAAATAATGACAGCCCTGTCACCTTCCTCTTATTCCCTCTCCAGTTTACTGCGTGGTGTTTCATCAGGACTTGCTGTTCTGACAGTGATCACAAATAGCTCTTGCCAAAGACTCAACAAACATCACTAGCTTCTGACACTGGACATGTGAACATCAACAGACAAGAGATAAAAAAGATATTATATCCAACAGCTGAGTAAATTATTCCTCCATTTTAATAGAGTCCAAAAAATGTTGTTAGTGATCTCTCCTTCTAAAGCCCCTCACATTTTTACATTGACACAATAAAGAACCAGTTCCTGAATGCTTACAAAACATTACGTTTCATCAAAGCAGAATATAAATAAAAGGTAAAATATGCAAAAAATAATTAAATGGATAATGAAACAAGTACATTCAGATGTAAGCTTTGACTGCTGTACCTCCTTTCACCAGAGCCAAGAGCATTCCTGCTCTACACTACCCAAAGCTTGCTGACACACATAAATACATTGTTTCATTGCAGTTTGACCATTCACCATATAATGAACTTCATCTCCTTTAAAAGTATTATCAGTTACAGACAGCTACAGTTGTAATCTTTCTCTGATAATACATCTGTGTAAGCTTGGAAACCTAAATCAAAAAGAAAAAAAATCAGTAGTCATATTTACTTTAATGAACACAATAAGGTACTTATTGCTGGGTTAAAGGATACAAGTCTCAACCTTTTGTTCTCTTTGGTATTTCAAGGAATACTAAAATTTCAAGTAGAATAAGTAGTTGGAATATATATTGTATCCTGTCTGAAAAGTTAATGTAGATCAGCCAAAATGAAGGGTGACTGTGCTGGCTTGTGCTGAACATCTTAAGAAAAGAAATACTTTTAAAATACATAACGACTTTAAGGTCTTGGAGTTATTGCACATTTCTTTTTACAGGGTTTTACAGGGTTTATCTAGGTTCAGCTCTGAGGTCCAAAGATCCCATGGGGGCTGTTCAATATGATGCTCCCTCCTTGATCAACACTGCACATTGGTTTTTTGGGTTTTTTTAACACAGCAGCTCTCTTCCATATTTTCTGGTCTTTTCATAAAATCTCTATAAACATTCTCCAAATTTTTCATAAATTTAATCAATCTGTATACAGTAATATAAAATCTCCAGAATAATCTCTTTACAAGAGAGACAAAACTGGGTTTAACACAAACAGAAAGAAATACCATCATAATATATCTCCACAGGCTATTCAGCTGCCTCTTTTTTTTTTTTTTCAGGCTTTGATTACTTGTGTCTGTAATTTTGAGATGCCTGTATACTTTACATTTCACTGAGCAGTTAACAAGCTGTGCCATCCATTCATTTCTCTGATGTTGCTTAGCTTTATCTTAAAGATTTAAATTCCCTTATTGTTCTTTCATTCTTTGTCCTCCTTAATACCCAATGCTACATTTGAAACTATTTTGCCTATTTGCTCAACAGAACAGGCATAGCAAGAAGAATCTTTCAACATTCCCCCCTTTTTTTTTTATGTCTGCCTCTCTGATTAATGACCTACTGCACATTTCTGTCGTGGTTTAAACCCAGCCAGCAACTAAGTACCACACAGCCACTCGCTCACTTCCCTTGCACCATGAGTGAACTGCCAAACTGAATTGAAAAGACTCATTTATACACGTCAGCAAGGTTTGCATTGTGTACAGCAGGGATGCTATTAGCTCCCCTAAAATTTTTCAGTGTTTTAGTAGCTGAGAGGCTGCCTCAAATCTACTTGATACATTTTCTCTGAGATGTTCAAGTCCATTTTTTGTACCACATTCAAATCACGAATAAATATTAGTAATTAATGCTCATACATTCATGGTCCAGGTCAGAAGTACTAATTTTAAAAAATACCACTATGAGCTATTCTATGTCATTTTCCATCAGCAGAAAGCATCAATGTGGCACACTGCCATAAAGCAGCTCATTTAAACCACTGCATGTATGTGTAATTGGACAACAGTTTTGCAATTTCTCACTCTCTCTCTGTTATGCTTAGTATTTTGCTCTGAATTTCCATGAAAAATCTCCTTATTTCCTGATAAAATTATCATTTTGCCTCACAGTTAATTTTAAGTTGTGCAAGAGAATAGCTTGTTAAAACACAAGAGTATATCCTAAAGAATGACCCCTGAAATTGAATTACCAGCAAAGGCTGAAATTGAGTTTTCAATGTGCAATGAATAACAAGATTCAGAAGCCTGATTTAGGGTGCTCTCTCAATTGACAAAACATGCTACAAGCCTGAAAAGGCTATCAGGAGTATGATGATAGGAACAAAAAGAATCATTAGTTCACCCACACATCATTCCAAGATGAATGACAAGTTAACACACTTGAAAGAACAGACAAAACAGGAAAATCTTGTAATGAATTAGGATGAAAGGACTTGAAAGATAGAAAGGTTGTTTGTGTCAAAATTGAAACAAAAGTGGCATGAGGCCTCAGACATCTATTTCAGTTAAGAGAAAATTGCACTTATTAGAACAGGATACATTTCACAATATTGGTTAGGATACTATCCAGTTTTAACTATGGCTATAACTGTGTAAGATGGAAAAGATGTGTGAATAAAGATAACAACATAAACTGAAAGCAGGAATACCTGAAGAATCCATTGAAATCCTTCAAACTAGGAAGTGGCAGACATGACACACTGATGACTCTGATAATTCCTGCATAACCAACATTTCCTTCTACGCCTGAGAGTTTGAAATGTAACTACAATATTTTGCAGTAATGATGCACAGGTGAGACTAACCTCCACCTCAGGAACGTTTGTCTGTTCCTAATTACTGCCTCATGTAAAGTGTGTGCTACACTCTCTATTTGCCTTGCCCCTGCTGCAGCAACACTGTTCATTGGTGAAGGAATTGCTTCCTCTCTCTCACCACTTTTCAGGAACAGTTTCACTGAGAAGACTTTCCAAGACAGCCAAACAGCAAACTCCATTCCACAGAGATGTACGTATTTCTGCAGGAGGCACCCTCTGCAGAACATCAGGCAGAGGTGGCTGGCAATGTTTGGCAGTCACAGCCTGGGATGCTTGTGGTGCTTCGCAGCCTCTGTCCAGGTTAAGCACCAGGTGCTGTTCCATGCCTGCTCCTCATCACAAGGAATTGCTTTCTGGATCTAGGTTCATGCAGGTCTGAACTGCAATCAGGTTTGTCAGAAATATCAATTGACAGTTTAGCTGTGGTCAAAGTGAGGCAGCATCAGAATTTAAAACCTAAATGGAAGGAGCTGCTTTAAGAGACAAACACATTTATGGTCATCATTGCTTGGAATACAATACTGTTTGACACCTTGTCCTGTGCCAAGGGAAAGCACTATTGAAACTCTGACGATTCACAAGGGGTAAAAAAGGGCCAAGAACAGCATTTTTCAAGCCATTTGTCTTGGTGACACTATAACACTGTTCAAAGATAAAAATACTGCAGATTGGCAGAGATACTGACAACAGGAGAGCAGCAGACTCAGGAGTCAACTCAGAACTAATTTACCTAGCACATGCACTAACATCTCTTCTCTAGACCCTTAGCTCTACTTGAGCCAATGGCAATTTTGCATAGTCTTCAGATCTTGTCATAAGAATTACTGGTATCAAAATTGCTGAAAAAAAAATTATTCAAGCACTTGGATTGTAAATATCCATTGTAAACGAATCTTCTATTTCCTTGAAACTGAAGTGCCTTCTTCATTATCAATATTTGAGATTGTGTACTACCACCTGTGAAGAATTTCTAACATATTCCTCCACAGCCATACACAACATGAGCACCGTCCAGACAGGCACATTTTTGCAACATGTGACCTCAGCCATTTGTTACCACAGAACAGAATCAGTTACCATTTTCCATCTGGAAAGACTGGGCACTCTAGACACACACAAGCTGGAGGCATTGCCAGTTTTGGCGTGACTATGCTCATCAATCACAACTGATTTCAAATCTATAGCAAAATCATCTTCACAGATTCTTAGAGGCAGTTGCTCAAAGATATGCATAGGCACAAAATCCATCACAACAAAATGACATGGGGTAAAATAATGTCTCTGGCTTTGTAAGAGCCAGATTATCTCTTGACTTTGTATAACTACAGTATCATTTCCAGAAAAGATTATTGGACCAAGTCAGAAAATCTCTGAGAGAATGTTTTGTCACCTACATCTGCCATCTTCTCATGGACTACAGTCAAAGACCTCAAATTTGACATAACAATCAACAACATTTAAGCCTTAAAAAGATGTCACCTATTTAGTTCCTGAAGCACCTCTTAAAGGCAGTTCAGCATACCATGACAAATAATGGGTTCTCTATGTTAAAAAGCACTCTGAAGTATTCAATTACAGACTGCACCTCCTTCCCACAATTAAGTTCTACTGTTATGAGAATGTCAAGAAAGAAAATCTATATTCTCTATGTCATTTCATTTTCTATGAAACAATTGATCCTGCTCTTCAGGAGAAAAGACTTCTATTAGTCTTTCTTCTTCAGTTCCCTGCCAGGGGGAACAGTTAAAATAATTAAAATCGAATTTCCTTTTTCAAAACTTACATGGGTATTTTTTTAATGCACTTATATTTTGCAATTTAAAACTAGAATCATCTTCCCTCACAGACCTGTGCCTTGAGAATCTCTTCACATCCCTATGAAGGAAAACCAGCCATCATACAAGTATGATGGATCCATTTTACAAAGGTTTTCATACGAACACTGTAACTTTGAAACTCACAGTAATTTTATTTTCAGAGTAGTCTCAGATGTGGCTGTCTCAATATGTATTTACTAACGTTTTTCTTTTAAGAACTTACTCGTGTGGTAGAGATCCTACACAATTAAATTCTTTCCTCAAACATCAGTGACAAATGCAACTGCAGCACAGGAACTTGATTATTAATTGCACAAGAATACTCTGTTTCCTCAACAGAGCAACTCCCACAATGATTTCAGAGCTCTCCTGTTAAAGCCCTCATACCTGAAATGCATCACCCTCCATCTCTCACCTATTATTCTTAGTACATCACAGACAGAGACAAGGTGTGGCTCTGCTATCTTATCTTTTTCAGGTCCCTTCTGCCATCCTCAAGAGCAGACAGATGGCAAACTATGATGAGTAGGATCTACCCACAGAGGAATTCAAAGAACAACTCACTACTCTGCCTCTCTCTGAGCTGTTCTGTGCATGTTGCTTACCTTACACTTCGCGGGCAGAGTACAGCTCTGGTCTTACCTGAGCTCTGAATGGCAGCTGGGAGCAAATTGTTCTTCGTGGTTCATGATAAAATAAAAGCGGGGACATTTCACACCTCTGTGGCCCTTCGTGAATGTAAAAATTTCTCCAGGCTTCTATACAAAAGGTACAGGCATACACATCCTGATCCACATGTAAGAGCCTGAAGAGCAAATTAGCTGTACTGCTTCCTTGCTTTTCACAATCCTTAAAGGAGCTATTGGCTTTGTTTAATTCAACTAGATGTTACTTATAGCTACAGAAAATTTTTTAAAAAATTAATATTTTCCTATTCAATGTTCCTCAGCACTTCAAACACATTACAGAGGTTTGTATCAACAAATAGGAACACAGTCACAAATGCAAAAGACTTCAGAATAACATTTCAATGAAAGACCACTAAGTACATCTAGCACCTTGGTAACAGACAGCACACACAACCTAGGAAACACTCTGAAAGAGAAACAGAAAAAATATTTTCTTTACCTTAGAAGTCCTTAAATCCCATGCTTTAACTTCTGGGCTGAACCCTCCACAAATGAAAACATTTGACTCTGTAGGGTGGAACTTGAGTGCACTGATCCTAAATTCTGTTTTGCTGCTAAATATCTGCTTCCCTAAAATCAAGTGACAAGCAGAGATTAAAATTTGAGCAGAAAATGGAATATGTTATTAATTTCAACTTAGTTTCAAAAATATCAAGGTTGCTAAAAGTGAACATGCTTACAATAACACATTTCAGATATCTGGGACTAGTCTAATTTAATGAAAATACAAGACAACTCACTAATTTCTATCCACTTGAAACAGCTCCTGCTCTTGGCCCTCTGCACCACTGAATGCTTCCTACTGAAAGGAAACAAGTGGTTCCCACACCAAGGAGAGGAGCTCCACCGAGGTCACAGTTCAGACAACACACAAAGGAAGAAAACTTTAAATCTAAAGGCTGAATGTTTCCCTGCAGAGAAGCCACAGTCTTTTTTTTTTTTTCAGTGTGACAAAAATAATTAGAACAAAATATTGCCTGTACAGAAATACCACATCCCAATCTACATGACAACTCTTGAGTTGTTTACTTAACTTTCTGTGGAGGTAGGAGTGAAACTTCATCTTGAAAGTAGGAAATAATTTGCAAACCACTATATGAAGGCAATAGCTGTTCCCATGAACACACTGCTGCCAACATTTAATTGTGTACATTAATCTCCACAGGATCCTGTGGTTACTATCAATTGGATTGTCTGCACTTTTGAACACAACAGAATTCAGCTAGGTTAATTTATAAGAATTTTCCATAGTTTGCTGCTTCCTTTCATCCTAATAAATTCATGATATTACTGTACATTCACGGAAATAAAATTTTTGGAACAGTGGTATGGACCAAGATAAATATATCTGCTCGCTTTCACAATAACAACTGTGATTTATATTCTACATATATCATACAAAGATCTACATTAAATAAAGTTACTGCTGTAAGCAACAGTGAAGGAGGTAGTGCAGAAATAAAACAAAAAAATCCTTTAAAATACTATGATAAAAGCTTCTTAAAATATTCTTTAATTTACATTTTATGCAATTGAGTGTTATCTTAAAAAAGACTTTTTTAAAATACTAAAAATACTTTCAGCTAAAAACATTACTGACAGATGTAAACTCTTGCAGTTAGGTGTACAATACTGAAAATCAATCACACAGAATTTTTTTATGCTTATTTCATTCTCTGGGGCAAATTTACTTGATTTCATCATCAGTTCCATTTTCCTCAGCTGCTGAACTCAACCTACACAGTCAATAGGCTAAGACTTGTAAAATTACTTATTTATTCAGTTTAAAGAAGAGAAAGGTTTTACTTCATCACACATGCTCATCAAAGGAAAGTACAGGGAAAAAGATTACACAGAGCCCAAAGGAGGGATAAGTGTTGTTCTATGTGAATTCTGATATTTGTAGGGTATTTTTGTCCTTTTTTCAAATGAGTCGTCACTGATTGCCAGTGCAAGATCTGAAGGGCCTCTCTGTCAGCAGTAAGAGAAATAATTTTGTCCATGAGTTCCTTCCCCAAAAGGACAAAAAGTCTTAAGGGCATCAGAGATTTTCTCCACAAGTCACCATGTGACCACCTCTTTCCATGGGAGCTTTCAGAACCCCAACAGCTACAGGGGGAAGCAAGAGACTCCACAGGGAAGGAAGAAAGGATTAAAATCATCACTTACAGGAGCAACAAGATATTGCTCTCATGCACACCTCTAGCAGGCATCATTTGGGGGGTGCTTTACAAAAGCCACATCCAGAGGCATCTCACTCTCACCCACAGCACTTGAGAAAATACTGAATTACACCATGGAGGCTCACTACTCAGTTGAATAGCACTTTGGTCCCAAAGGAATTTGTTCCTTACTAGTTCCCAACTTAATAAAAACTCTGGGAGTATAATCAACAGGTTTTCAATGGGATTGCAGGCAGAAATTAGCAAAAATGCAGCCTACCTGTACTAATCCTGTGACACAGCTTTATAAAGGACACACCAAGTGATCACTGTTCTCCACAAAGTGTGCTGTCCAAATGGCATAAGACAAATCCATAACTAAATCAGTGGAACTCCTCATTTAAGCTTTTGCAAACACTGGCTTTCCTATGTGTTTACCTCCACAAGACTTCTCAAAACTACATTATCTATAATAAATACTTCTGTTCTCTAGCCTAAGAGAGAGTCAGGTAAACACAGGCAAAAAAGATGTGTATTTAGTTTAAGATGCATTTCATCTACTAACTACAAGAAAAGGTAAGAACCTTTTCCACAGAAAGACTGATACAAATTTTATTAATTTGTTATTAATAATAATTTGTTATCAATTAGTCAATTTTTCAATATCATTCCCAACTGCTTCCAAGTAATTGAATCATTTGCCAGACATTTTCTTCAGAAACTAAAATGCTCTAATTCCCTACTTTGTCTCCCCCTCTTTGAAAGAAGTGGGCACTGAACTTGCCCTTTCCTTGTCTTCTAGAGGCTGCAATTTATCCAAAAGCTCTCAGTGACAGTCACTAACATAATTAAACCACAATAATCTCAGTGTTGTGAATTCTACATTACAGTGTAATAACAAATAAAATTAATGCAAACAACCCGAGCATCTTATTCACCTCTGTACTCTTGAACCTCATTCTTTTTCCTATTTTAAGCAGCTACCTGATTTGATGTAGATATTAACCATTTTTTTAACTTAAGTCAGAAACAATCACATTAAACTAATCCTAAAAGCTCGGGCTCTCCAATTAACACTTAGAAAGACAACTCTCCCCAAAGGGAGTTGGGGATACATTGTCTCCCCAAAGTGTAATTCAATCAAACATCTCTTTTTGGAAATTGAGTAAACAGTGCATGGATTCCATTCTACTGCCCTGTCACAGAAAATGAGCAAGGCTGGAATGCAGACAGGCTGAACAGCAGCAGTTCACAAACTCAAAAGGCATTAGAGAAAGGAAACACTCTGATTGTCAGAACTAAAATTTATTCACAAGTCACTCAGAAATTTAGGAAAAATATCCGTCTGAGAGATGAAACAGGACAATGCAAAAGATGACACAGGGCACATTACCTCTTGCAATTCAGTAATTTGAGACAATGAACTCAACTCTTAGCCTTTTTCTGTACAAACTTTGCTTAGTGTGTTACACTACTATGAGCAGAATTTATTCTTTCCAGGCTGTGATTCTACTAGGATGGAATCTACCCCATAGCTTGGGAAATCCAGGTTCAGTGTTTGCTACAGATCCTCCTCCACCTTTCTGGAAATCATTTTTTTCAGTTACACATCTTCTCTACAATTAGTCAGTTTAATAAAATGAAATAGTCACCCTTGGGGGGCCTTATTTTATATATTGCAAACGATGGCTCTTGAGGAGAAGAACCCCCATCCATAACAGTTATAACTCAGCAAGCTTGTATATACCTTTACTGTGTATATATTTATTCCATTTTAGTTCCTAAAGGCAGCATAACCAACTCAGAGTAGAAAATTAGGTATTTCAAAAATATTTTTGGCTAATTGAGGGAAAACCCATACCCCATATAATTCTCCTTTATAAGGGGTTGTTATTCCAAAGCAAGAGTCAAAGGGTTCTCTAAATCCTTAATTTTCACCATTTCAGTAACAATATCTACCATATCTTTTGCAGTGTGTTTTGTATTCTTTAAAGGCTTTAATTCAATTCTCCAATGCCAGTAACATAATAGTAACATACACAGTATGGAAAAAAAATTTTAAATATCTTGAATATATGTTTCTGCTCCTTTACGCAGCAGCCCACTGTGAAACTGCTCAGCTGTGAAATCAGATGTTTTAAAGGCTATTTAACATTCTGAATTTTTCACAGAACATTAGCACAGTTACTCAGCACAAGATGCTTCTGTAACTGTGCTTAGTGGTCTTCAGGTTCACACACCTAAGTGCATAACTCAAAACCACTTACTTCCTTATTCTAATCTCTAAAGAAAAGTGAAGCCTGAGACTTACAAGGACACAAGAGAAATCTTGCTTAGCAACACATTGGATTTCCCAATGTGTTTAGAAGACGACATAAGACAATATATAGAAAAATATTTCATTACAGTCACAGTCCCTCTCACGCACAACAGTGAGAAAAAACATTAGATTGATTAGACATCATTTGTTCTTAACAAATCAATGCTGTCTGTTACTTCTTCAGTCTTGGTGTGCTTAAAAATGGCTTTATCATTTTTTCAAGAACCAAAGTTGTACTGACTACATGTTTTTCCTAATTTTTGTCCCTACATGTTCACAAGTTCACAGTACGTGAAAGTGTTTGAAATATTAAATCAGTTTCTCTTTTAACCTTTGAAACATCCTCAAAATAAATACTTTTCTCTCTTCTTTTATACCAGTAAGCATAAAAAGTAAAATGTTGTTACACTCTCCTAGCTGGAGAGTGATCTCTAAACTACGTTCAACATATTTCATAGAATTGCTGAATCCTGGGGAAAACTTTTGACCTCACATCTGAGGTCCCCGCATACACCCAAAAGAATAAAAAAAAAAATGTAAACAAAACCAATATCAATCAACTGGTCTTTTTTCTGAAGTGTCATATAAAAGCTTTCTGTATATTAAAACATACTCTCTAAATAGTGCTGGGAAAGAAAAAGAGGAACAGAGGAATGCCACAGCTTTCCTGGGGTGATACTTAAATAAGAGAACTAAAACTCCTATGTGAACAAATATGAGTACATTAAAAATAGTAATGTTCTATTTATAGGACTATCAAATTAGAATAGAAAAAATACATAGAAAATAAAATTTGAACCATTCTTTTGGTAGGTACAAAATGTTCCATTAAGAAACTCTCTCATTATAATTCTGAGGAACTTACATTTGAAAGCAAGCTCAGTCCATGAACTAAAATACAACTGCAGCTTTTGGCAACTCAGGAAATGTGCCAAAATTTCTTGGAACATTCCCTCTGTCATAATATTAAAGAAATGAAAAGTATCTACAATATGCAAATAGTAAAAAACCCAGCCAATGTTCTGCCTATGCTATTATACCAATTCATTTGTGACTAATGAAAAATCTACTGATGAATAAAACATGCATTCCAAAAATAAAACAGTTATAAATAAATTCTAAAAATATAATTACTCTTCCAAAGCTGGTAGAGCATCTCCATTGCACCTGGACATAACGGAAGTTAAATGTCAAATGTATTTGACCTAGAACTGTTTTAAAAGCATTTTTTTCAGTCCTCTCTGAATATAGCACTATTTAATACTCTGTAAATAACAAAGTGTTTGAACTACCAGTAATAGACAATGACTGTGTGTTATTAGAGAAAAACAAAACCACGGAATCTCAGACTGCTGTATTATTATCACATTTGTGAAACCATTCAAAAGGCTTTATTTTTATAAAGAAATAATGTATATAAAATTGGACAATAAAAAAAATATTAACCACTAACAGGCAGTAAATCTCCTGGTTTTGGATCTACCAATATTCATGATTCTCTACAGTGCAGTACTGAACTTGCCTGATGCAAACTCCAACCAATCACAGAACCATGTGAATGACTCATGAATAACCTTGAATTCTTTAAAAATTTGTGCATATTTTGGGTCTGACCCATACTGAATGCATACAACAGCTTTTACGAAAACCGTATTTGTGGAGAGTCTTATCTTCACATCCTGGTGTAAAGGCACTGGATGGCCCTTGAAGATAATAAATGATGATCTACAAAAATTGAATTTAAAAAAGACTTGCACAGCAACATCTACTATCTCTTATTCAAACCACAGTAAGAGAACTCCTTGTACCTCATTAACTTGAATTCTTCTCTTGTTGTGTTCCTCATCACAGTATCATGTGGCCTGGACCTCCAGGGATCATCTAGTCCAAACCCTGCCCCAATTAGGTCCAGCTGCAGCAGATTGCTTAAGGGTCTCTCCACTGAAGTTCTGCATATCTCCAAGTATAGACTCCACAGCTCTTCTGAACAGCCTGGTTTAGTATTTGATGACCCTTGAGTTGAGCCAACAAGTTTCTATGTTCTTATATTGTCCTTTGCCTCTTATCCTTTCATTGTACATCTCTGAAAAGAGGCTGGTATCGTTTTCTCTACATACTAGGTAAATATTTCCTAATCTGGCCTGGAATGATGTTGACCTTCCTTGCTGCAAGAGAACATTGCTGATTCATACTCAGCACCATGACCTCTAGGCATTTTTCTGCAAAGTTTCTTTCTAACCAGTTTAGCATCAGCCTGGCCTGTTGCACAGAATTATTCCAATCCAAATGCATGTCCTTGTTGAACTTCCTGAGACTGCTATCAGCTCATTTTTAAAGCTTGCAGTATCCTAGAAATTTTTATATATAAGAACTTGCATTAAATACACGTGAGAAGGGCAAGAGGTTTGATGGTGTAAAACTAAAGGGTAAGATTTCATGGGTGGCTTCTAGCCCTATACCAGGATTTCACTGCCAACAATAAAAATTCTGTTTCATGATTAATAAGATTTCCGTGTTTACTTCTATTCTGATGTTGTTGAGATCATAAAGATTAAAAAAAAACAACCTCCAGAAGATGCAATATATTAGGACATGGGATACCCAAGCTAAAGTCCAATCTTAGAAAGAAAATTTCCTGAAGAATTCATCCTAGTGCTGTTTGTTAAAAAATTGCTGACACATTCCTTTGAGAAATATCGTAACTAGCCTTCATCAGACCCAGAGCAACTAGCCAGGTTACAATTTCGATTTAATAGGGCAGAAACTATGTTCCCAACAGAAAACCAACAGAAAATAAAAAACCCCTCACAACTCAGCAGCTCAATGCCATGCATGTAGTAAGCTGTATTTGCAACCTTTTTAAAAATTTTCAAGTCATTCCATATAGACCATTAAGTTTCTTTTAGTGAAAAACATGTAGCAATTTTTATAACACCAATGTAATATCTAAAACCTATACTGAAAACAAAGACAAGAAAGATTAGATTTTAGGCAACAACTGGAAAAATGTTGAACCAGAACAAAATATACAAGAGCACAGAGCCTGAAAGAGAGCATTATTTATAAAATCCCATTGGCATGCACTTACAACATTTAAACACACTGGCAGTTAGTTCACACTAGCAATGGAAAGTAATTAGGACTGAAGTCCAAAAAACTGTATGAAAGTCCCCTGTGAAGGAACAGTCCTAACATGTATCTGAAGTTAATCAAAGAAGAAATCATCTCAGAGCTGATGAAGAGTGAGGAGGAATGAATGATTCAGTGAACTAATGTAAATCAAAATCTTATAGATGCCTTAGTGTTTTTCAGATGGAAATGAGGCTTTTTATATCAAATTGATTTGGATTCCAGAGGCAAACTGCTTGCCCTGTCTCTCTGAACAGAACTGACTGAAATGGATGAAAAGAAGAGTAACTTTACAACAGGGAAGGAAGTCAGAAACTGGCTTGCATACATAGGAAATCAGACTAAAATTCTGATTGCTCACATTACTCGTTTCCAAATGAGGTGTTAAAGTCAAGTCCAATCACAACTGCAGTTCAGTGGAACTACAAGGAATTTTGGGTTCTTTAAATAAGACAGTAATGAATACCTGATATTTCCAAGTATATAAGCATTCATTTTACACATACACATAATTTAAGTAAGTAGCTAGAAACACTATGTAACTCTCAAGTCAGTAAGGAAAGAAACATTTATAAACTTATCTGCCTTGAAACCTAGTAAATATATTTTTCTGTTGTTGTCATTTCCTAGAAAAGTATAAATGAATCACTATAATCAACTTAATCCAGACCTCTGTCCTATTACTGGACAGTTAAACTAAAGAGACGCTGGAAATTAAAGTATATTATTTAAAATATGTATCTTTGGATTTTTTCCTTTGATTTTATGAGATTTTTCCCAGAGTTGGGAAAAATGATTCAGATACACCAAATCTATTCAGCTGCCACAATTCCCATTATGAAGATAGCCCTTCCATTTAGAATTTGTAAGCATTACAGACAAAAGTAAATCCACTTGGATTAATAAGATTCAGTTATATGTGAGACTAGAAAGGTTGCTGTAGAAGTCTAACAAATTAATGGCTTGCTAAATTAATCTCACGTACTACTACATCAAGTATATAAAACTCCTTTCCTCATTAGAAAGGCTCAATATTCTCAAAACATCAGTATTCTGTAACATATTTTACATTCCTGTACTGCAACAGCTCTCTTCCAGCCATCACTGAATTCAAATACTTCTGGTACGATTATTGTTAAGAAAAATAAATTCTTGCAGCATGAAAAAGAACCTTTTTCTCATGTGAACAATATTTTAAAATTTTCTTGGCTGCTCTCCCAGTTCATCTGAATAGGACTTCTGCTTTCCAGATATTCACAGACAATGCACTTCTTGTTTTTACGCAAGAGAAAATCCTCCTAGACAAAAACCGCTTGTAATTTTTGTAAGGATTTCTATTGTAGTCTTACAAAAAATACTTCACCTTTGCAGGTGTTAAACACTTAAAAATCAACTAAGTGGGAAATGTAAAACTGCATCTCTTCCCATGAGAAGGTCCCACGTTGGATGTAATTCATTCACACACACACAGATGTCCTGTTATGCACAGCCCCAGCAAATGCTGCTGGATGTTGGTAACATACATTAAGGAGAGAAGGAATACAGCTGACAGAAGCACTTTAGCTTGTGAAGGAGACATGAGGAGACACAGCATCCAGGAAATTAGTTGTTAAGGTTACAACAAATCAAATCCCAAATCAAATTCAAAAATGCATCAAAGCAACACAAGGTCAGTCTCAAGGTTTCATACCAGAATTTCTATACTCCTAATTAAGGTCCTATTCAGAAAAAAAGAAAAAGTCACTTAATTAACTTCAAGTACAAACTTCAACCAGAGAATGAGATTCAAGCCTATGCTTAAATTAAATATATGTATAAATGTTATTGAAGTCAGCCTTAACAGGCTGTTCAAACACTTTAATGAATGACCATGACAGAGCATAAAAACACACATTTCATATAATTTCACTTCATTCCATTCATCTATGTAGTATCTGACAGCTGAAATTACATGTGATCATGAACTGTAAGACATTTCAGTTTTCTCAAACTTCTCCAACTACTCTTAATTGCCAAAATACATTTTTTAAGTAAGGTCACACTTCAAGAATTCTAACTTTCATCTACAGATTTGTCTATACTTTAAAAGAAAGAATAAGGCTAGCAAGATTCAAGTTACCTGTACACAATAAAGAAATGGGAATAATGCACTCTTCAGGGCCTTTACCTGTTTCCACATCTGTTAAATGCAGCATGGAATCAAAGCCCCCACTGAGGATCCTTCTTCCACAGGATGACCACCGGGCAGCTCGAACAGCACAGGAGTGACAGGAGTAGGTTTTTAAACAGCAGCCTGTATCTACAGCATCCCATACCTTAAAAAGAAGGATAAAGACACCTTTACAAAGAATCACAGTATTTTTTCAATAATACTTCACTACAGCAGATCATTGTAGTTGAGAAAGCTTTGCATTTTGAAGTTGTATCAGCTGAGCTGTAAAATATGATTTGAAATAATCTCACGGTTGATTAGAATTAGGGCATTTTATTAACAAGCCACAAATCAGTAATACATTGTTACTACTTTTGTTATTTCTTGAAATGTCTACATTGCTTTCAATTCCCTTTATGCTTTCCCATTCATAATTCTGTCTTACTCTATGTAAGGATGCATCCAAATACATTTTACCTTTAAATCATTTTTCTTCTAAATTTTTGTCTCTATCATATCTTGCTTTCCGTCAATTAAGAAGAATCCTGGCAGATTACAGCTTTCACATCTGCCTGTACATGAACTTTTATCATATCTCTCAGTTTGTAATTTTAAGTGTAGTTTTAAGTAAAATTTTAAGAATTTTACCTTAACTTCACTGGGGAAGCAGATAAGAATATTATCATGCAGCTACATGGAGATTTTTAAGGACTGCTCTAAGTCTTTTCTTCTGGGCAGAACTAAGTTGATGCTGAGAATTTCTGAAAATCCTACTAGTTATCCAATGTTTTATAAAATATATAACAAGTAGCATTTTCAGAACAGAAATAGTCCAGCTCATGTTTTAAAAGCAATTTTTAAAGGAACAGGTACTCATTTCCAGGTAATATATTTTAGAAAATACAACTACTTTCACTTTAGATACCAAGTACACCTGACAAAAATTAAAAGCATATCCTTTTCATGGTTCTCTTTTCGTCATAGTATTATGATAAAATTAGAAGTTTAGCAACAGATATCCCATATAAAAATCCAGTATGATCAGTTCTGTGACAGAAGGCTAAATATCAAAACTATTTTCTTATAAATGTTCTTCTTCAGTAAAAACTGGATTATAAAATATCCTGTGGTTGTATAATATAATACCTATTGAGCTTACAGTGTGAAGAGGGAGAAAAAAATTAGACTTTGGGTAATGTATTTTTATCTTCAATTATATTTTCTTCTTACTGGACAAGAAGGACAGCATCATTACATACCGCATACTCAGAAGACAACATTCCATTATAGAAAATTACTTTATCAAAAGATCTTCTATCATGAAGCACAGTTGTGCAATGCAAAGCAACCAATTATCATTAATTACTTGACTAGCCAGTAAAGACTGAAACGTGAGGGCCATACCCTTAGTGTTCTACCCTAATCACAAGTTAAAAAATCAGAGAAATGTTAATATTGAACGGCTTTTGAAAGTAAGTTTCTCTCTTTTAATGAGTTTTAATGATTGTTTCAAGCTTCACAATATCACAAAAGGGTTAATTATGTCTTGGAGGGCTTTTCATATAAGGAAGCTAATGAATGAGTCCAGATGAAAGGAAAAACAGGTGGTACATGCTTCTGATATTTTCTATCATGTTCTAGAGATTAAGTACAAAACCTCAATTTTCATAAAAAAAGGTAAAATAAAGCAAGTCTGACAGCACTTTTGAGTTCATGCTTCATTTAAAAAAGCTACATAATTGGAAATAACACATCCTAAAAGCTACACATTTCCCTCCATTGTGTGAGCTGGAACAAGTGATCCACTCTTGTGGATGAGACCACTGACCATGCCCAAGGGATAATTTACCAAGTAACACACTTCTCTCCACTGTTTTACTTTCCAACAGCTCTTTTTTGCCCAGGTAATGGTGGTGTTGCAATGCTTTCTGAACTAGGATTGCATGGGCAAGGCAGTTTTGACTGAGGAAACTGACTTAGTTTACTGCCGATTAACATAAACTTTTAATTACAGAACCAGGTTTTGAGGAAAAAAGACCAAGAGTTAAACAGGCACTTAGGGGAGCACCTTCCCACTTCAGTCCAGTGCTCCCATGCAGCTTCATCAGTTTTCACTGGGCATTATGGTGAAATGCTCACAGAGCGTTTCAGAGCCCCAGGTTACAAGCACCAGTCCGTGCCTCAAAGTGACAGATGTTAACCATGTCACATGCACAAATGGAGAATCTTCTGTATTTCATTACAATGGAAAATGAGTCAGATCCTGTCAGAGCATCACTGCAAAGCCAACATCATGTCTGAATTTCTGTAGGGAACCTCTTAAGCCTTCCCCATTCCTGTGTATTTCCACTGTGCAACCAGTGGTAAGTGAAGAGAATGTGGCTGGTGGGAGAGTCCCACTGTACTCTGTCCAAAGCTCAAAAGGAATTCTGCTCAGCTGCTGCTGCTCGCTCCACACAGGCACTCACCATCACTGAAAAATGAGCAGCTGCAAAAGGATGAGTCCTCTGCATTTGAGTTTGCATCTCTCTGCCCAGGACTCAGATGTCAGATCAGCAGATTGTCCAAGGTGATGGGCATTTCAGAGTTTTAATTTCAACTAAGAGTCAAGTGTGTCAAGAACAAAGTGTGGAAATAAACGCCTTTCTAGTCTTTTTTTCTTCACATCCAAATTCTAGGAACTAGGGCCATTAAAGCTTCCTCTTTCAAGTGATTGATGTCGTAAATCATGCCTTCTTTGGCAAAAAGGAACATGAATTACAGTCTTTTTACCATAACAGGATCCCAAACATATTCTTCTGAGTGCCATCTACGCATGAATTCAAAAAAAGGATTTTTTTCCAGAACCAGTCAAAGGCTGAATATAAATGCCACAACACCATACTCTAAGAAGTCATGGTTTTAAGAATTTCAAAGTAATTTTTTTAATAAATGAAGTTTCTTAGAACTTTTTAGAAAACTTCACTTTAAATACCAAAAGCTGCTAAACTTTAACCTGGTAATAAATATCTTTACAATTAACATTTGTAGAATAAACTCCCAAATTTCCATGGAATAAAGATCATATTTAGTACAGAATAAATTACTTGGGCAGGGAAAACAGTTCACTAAAAAATACAGAGGCTGAGATATATAAATTTTCCTTCACAGGCATTGAAACACATGTATCAAGTATTATAAGACTAGACATTATTATATATCTTCCAAAGCAAGACACATTTATATGAAATTATTTTTACCAAGAGATCAATTGCTTTAAGTCTTGCAGCTTGACTTGAAAACTCAGCTCTCACAGAAACTCAGTATTATTTCTAGATAAAAAACTGAACTCTTATTAAACTTGAGGTTGCTTTTATCTTGTGATGACCATTGTGATTTTAATTGCTGAGCTAAAAAGTTAAAAGAACACATTTCATCCTGCTACTCTGAAAATATTTCTTTGTTGACACACACTCAAGCAGTTACACATTATAAACAGTAACCAGTCCATACTTTTCCTTTGCAAGAATCAAAAAAAAAAAAAAAGCAACTGTTATTAGAAAAATAACACATATAAGCATATTACCTGCTCTAAATCTACAATTATTAACTAATTAATTATACAGTATTTGAAAGAAATAAACAGTCAATACCAATTTCTGGCATAAAGGTATAATGAAAACTTTTATTTTTTGCAGTTTTATTAAAATTGGCTTTAATTTATCAAACTGGTTCATCTTTCACTACTATTCTTACTCATCTGTGCTTCACTATTTATAACACTGCATTTCCATTTCTTTTCCATAAATTGTTTTCATTTCCTCTCCCATTATAGAAAGTATGGTGATTACACAGTTATCTGCTAGGATTAATATATGGGGCCAAAATGGCAGGTACAAACAGCCAAGTGACAAAATTATACTAGAGATTTCTTTACAAAAGCAATTTTCCTTTTACTTTCTGTGAGGCACATTGTAATTCAATTGCTCTTTCTCATTCTCCGTAGTATTTGGAAATAAAGGCTTCTGGAGTTGTTTGCTTTCCTGTATAGCCTAGAAATGCTAGGAAAATACTGTAATGTGTATTTTAGGTGACATAACCAGACCTCCCTGCCCTTGAGTTTAGAAGTTCACAAAGCACATAAGCAACAACACAGTGTAAGAGATGAGATTTATTATAGATATGTTTCCAGATCCCATTTTCTGCTTCCAGGAAAACAGCCTTGGAAAATAAAGTAGTTTGTGTTGAAGATAGAAACTCTCTTGTAAGTCACAGCAGGAAGCAGGAGAGGGTAAGTACTTGATACTCAAGTAAACAGCAGTCACAGAATAATGCTCCAGGCCTGCTGCACTATCAACCAGCTCCTAAGGCACAAAAGAAAGGCTTTTATCTTACTGATCATACAAACTAGGGATTCATTCCCAGAAAAAAAGGACGCAGTAACATAAGCACAGTAACCAAAATAATATGAGAACTCATCAAGCACACCAAGACTGATAAATTAGGAATTGAACACATCTCTTTCATTGCCATGCTATGATTATCTATGATGCACTTGCTTCCAATTTAGATTGCAGAAAAGAAAATGCAGCAGCCTGACTTTTAGAAGGAGAAAGGTGCATTTATTCAAGCAGACAGTCACTAATTGCACAGTGAACCTGAGAACAATGATTCAATTGTGATAAATTAGAGGTTGGAAGCAAGTGAGGAATTAAGTTGTATGCATTTTGAATTTGCATGCATTGAGAACTCTAGCAGAGCCAGTCAAGAATACTAAACAAGAAATTAATTTCTGGAGCATGTGTAACAGAATTAAAAACTTTTTTAACGGATGGATTCATGTTCATTTCAACACAACATCCATATTAAAAGAACTCTTCCCCCCTCAATTTAGCCAAGTTGTGCTGAGTTACCAACTTTGTCTGTCAATGGCTCCTAATGAACTACAGCAAGAAACCATTTCATACTTGTCAATTACTATAAATAGGGAAGTGGAACTTAAGAAACAGCCCAGTTAAAGGTGATGTTGGGTAGTACTGAGTTACAGGATGCATGAAGAAATTACTATGCTTTGACTAGAATAGACTCTGTTCCACTCCACAGCACTCAGGCTGCTCCACAGACTTCTGAAGTTGAAAAGACATGAGCCTCTCCTTCCCCTTTTTTGGTACAGCACTGCTCCCTGATGTGTCTCAAGGAGACAAAACTGATTCGGTTTTTTACTTTATTTTTTAACTGCAGAACTGATTGAGGTCTGAAAGATAATTTGCCATATCTGCTAACACGCAGAGATTCAAGAGAATGGTACTCCCTAAACCATCCTGCTTTTCCAATCTCGTCAACATCTAAATACTGGCATTTCTAACAAATAAAGTAAAGAAGGACGCCCAAACTATCTACATAAAATATCTTTTCTAGTTTTCAAAGCAGGCTCTGATCTGTACTTTAAAAGGTTCTTTGAAAATCAATGGGCCAGAGGGCAGAAATAGTCTCATGGAAAAATTATAAAAAGATATCTCCTGCTGTTACTGCTTCTTCAGATTCCCCAGTTGGATGAGCTGCAGCTTTGGACAGGACTGCAAGAGCTAAAAGTGCCCCTTGGTTATCTCCAACCCACAGCAATAAGGATAATGGGCTGCATAAAGAGGTACATTCTTTTGTCCATGGAACTGAGATGAGGATGCCAGGAAGGGAAGGAATAAATAGCCAGGCATTAGAATTGCTGGGTGTGCCTAAGCCTCTCCAGCCACTGCACGACTTACAAAAAAGTCTGATTTGCATGTAACATGTATAAATTCCTAAATTCCTTAAAATATTGAGCTAAATAATACTGTTGTAGTACAAAGCAAAATTTGTTGCAAGAACTACAAAAGGGATCACTTGAACTCTTTTGTCTAAACCCACAGTTATACCACGTGAAAACTAAATTAAGCTCAAAAAAACCCCTGTGAGCTAAAGTCCCTTTGTGTATAACCTTCAAGTGCTAAAAAACTTATTTTCAAAGAGTTATGAAGGATGTAAATAGATGTTCAGATTGTTACATGGACTATGAGTGATGACATTTTGGACATACCAGCTTAATTTTTAAAACAACTGTCCTAAAAAAAGAGTTTTTCTGCAGGATTCTGTATAGCTAGATAAAGCTAACACATTTTCAGATGTGTTGAACACTTGTTTTAGGAATGTTTAAAGTGTTCTAGAGAACATATTTTAAATGACATCCCTCTTCCTAATGTAGACATGGTGTAAGAAGTATATATCAATGCTGTCATTTGAACATTTACAGATTTCCACTAGCTTTCTTCTTGCAGCAGTTGTAACTCAAAATGCAATCACTTTACTCATCTGAAGGGAAGAACCAACTTTATTATTGCTTTAATATCTGAATAAGAGAGTAAGAATTTGTATTTGGATATCTTATTGCTAGACAAGAAACAAGGCAGAAATGAAACAAGGAGAATGGAAAGTACAAAAATATAATTCAAATAGCTGAGACAGCCAGCATAAGGTCTAAATTTGTTATTTTTCCCCTAAAAAAATTAATATTAAAATGTTGCAAGTGTATTAATCAAACCAAGATGTAAAATCTCTTTTACAAAAAAAAGGAAAAAAGAAAACAAAAATAAACAAAACCCCCAGAAACAAAATCAAACCAAACTTAAAAATAACCCAGTATATTAGACATAAGATAGTTCTAATTTTGTGGGGGGCTTATTCAGGTAGGAGCATTTTAAGTTATAATACTTGTGGCATACTAGTTGGCACCACTACTGGAAATTACTCAGTTTGAAACTGATTTGCACACATGTCAAAAAGCTTTAATCCTAGAAAATCCAGCAAAGGTTAAGTATAAGCACTAAATGCGCTTCATGCCAACCATGCCTATGAAACACACTTCCAATTATTTGGTGTTTTATTTTAATCTTTCCTCCCACAGAAAGTCAGTAGCCCTCTCCCCAAGGAAGGTTCCATAATTGCTAGTTGTGAAGCTTCATTTGGGTGATTTTCCCATGAATAGGAAAATAAAAACTCAATCAGAAGTGCACTTCGAGCTGCCAACATCCTATAAAATGGTTTTAAGAAAACACTAATGGAAGAAGATAAAACATTGACATTTTAAGTTGCAAAGGAGGGACAAGACAAATAAAACAGAATTCTGTAAAAAGGAAACAAAAACTCCACACCACTGTGGCAAGAGCTGCCCAACTAATTACATACAATAAAGAAATTTTCTTGGTAAAGCTTTCACAACAAAAGCGACTACACTTCATTTAAATAGATCTAACAACTCCCTACTTCAAAAGTTAACCTGTAACATGAGGAAAATCTAATCAACCAAGGAAAAATGAAGACATAAATAATTTCAAACTATACAAACTGTCTGGGGTTTTGCCAATATAAATAATTAATGCTGCCTCCATGGGCACCTTTCAAGTCAAAACTGGCAAACAGAATTCTTCAGAAACAAGTAAATTATATTTTAAAAATGGTAACAGTAAGACACTGAACAATACTGATATAAATATTTCATAGACATTTCTACTAAAGAATCTGCAAATTATATATTCTCATTGTATAAAAAGTATCCTCAGGACATAGTAATCCCATCTGTGAAAACTCTTTTTTTTGCCATTTGATTCAGAAATTATAAAAATAAAGAAAACATGGACTCTGGTGAATTCCTACTTCTTGGATGTCATTTGTGTCTGGAGTTACAGATAGATGAAATGGATAGCTGAGACCTTATTTCTATTCAGTGGTTTCAATATTCTTTCCTTGTTAATTATATATATATTATATTCTGGACAAACAAGCTCAATCCTGCAGTGTTTCACGAGGCTCCCAGAAGGAGGCTGCACACCCAGGTGTTGCACAGCTCCTCCACACAGTTGGTGTCTGGATGAAATGCTGCTAAACACGAGTAACACATGCATGGACGCAGTAATGTGGACTAGCAAAATACTCATAACATATTCAAATACTCAATTAAAGTAAATAAGTGCTAGAATATTATATAATTATTCAGAAGTAAGCCCTGCTGCTCGTATAAACTGGAGCTAGAGATTAGAATGAGTTTGTTTATAAAGAATGTTTATCTAAAATTAGTATCTCTGTGATAGAAACTGAAATAATGTTGAAGTATGAACAAGTTCAGGGTGAAATCTTGGCCTGCCATGTCCCTTACAAGAAAACACAGTTAAAAGTTTCAAGGTAACTCAGCAGCAGTTCTGAGTACTTTCATGACACAGCAACTCCTTGTAAAATATTCTTTTTATTATGGCATATTTGTAGCCGAGCCTGTTCAGCTGAAATCGTGCCAGGTTTATACTGAACTGTTTCCATTCAACACCTGGGCTGCACAAAAATAACAAAGCTGAACAGGCACTTTCTTTCAGGCTATTTGCACAGAGTAACATCAGAAGTGGATATGTAATAATCTACTTCTTCATGACTCCAAGCTTCTGAGTTCCAATGCAGAAAATTTGACAAAATTCAGTCACTACCATATGATAGCTGAGAAAGAAGGTATATCTAAAAAAAAAAATCCAAAATAAATCTAATACTTCCTTTATTTGGCAGAATGGTAACTTGTAAGGTTTGTTGTGTTTAATAAGCAAATGAAAAAATTAAGCAGACTCCTTTAAATGAGAAGATAAAGTAGTATTCTATTTTTTAAGTGTCATAATGTTTCAAGGATCAATCTCTTGCTTAAATTAATATCTTTGAACACTATTTAAACTAAAGGGTTTTAAATTTGAGGTGGTCTTTTTAAAGACATGTTTTAAAAATTACACTTCAGAGCATTTTTAAATGCTGGAGCATTCCCTCATTCACTTGAAAATAAAACCAAGTTTGACGGGTTTTGAGTGGGGTTTTTTTGTTTGTTGGTTGGTTTGGGGGTGTTTTAAAATGTGTTTCATACCACAATCATGAACCATTTCATTGCCTTGTACCATTTCCAGTGAACATCTAGTTAAGATATGGCAGCAAGCTTTGAGTTTCAAAGGCACAAGGTTTACTGCAGTGCAGTGTGTTTGGCAGAGAAGTTTGTTTTGCTAAACAGAGATGAGGGTTACAAGTTTCAAATATGCATTTATTTTTAGTATCACTATGTAATACAAGGCACGTTTGTATTGTGACAAGGACACATTACAAAACAACAAAATCATTTTAAACAAATTAAAATCAGCAGGAACTACATATCTTACTTGTTTAATGAACAGTACCAGCAGCACAGGTTCACCCCTACTAAAATAAAATTAAAAAATCGAATCAAGCTGAGTAAGATGATCTTGCAACCAAAAATACTTCCAGGAAAGTGGGAAACTGAAGAGAAGTACTTACACAACTCAGAGATCCTTAGATACCATCTGAATTTCTCCACAGGAATGACTGCCACTCCAGCAGGGGAATGTAAACCAAAAACTGAGGAGACATACTGAAGAACCTAAGAACTATCAAACTTTATCAACTTTGTCAACTAGGATCAAGTTGGCAAAGACACAAAGAAATGTGAAAAAAACAACCTAGTTCCTGGTAATAAGTATTAGAGCTTTAATTAATATTTCAGTTAGAACCTATAGTATAAAACTGTTGAAAACACAGCCATCATATAATTGCCAGCATTTTTTATTAGTCATATTTATTCACAGTATTATGCTGTGTGTAAACTGACATGCCTATTTTCATTACTTTTATGTATTTTTTTCCTACATTGGCAAGTGACATCTTCACAGTTCTAGCTTCCTTCCTTGAAACCAAAATATAATTAGTACGAAAATTCTCCTGAAACCATTTTATTTTCCTTTAAAATCTTCAGGGAAATAAATTACACTGTTAGACTTTCAAAACACATTGATTCCTTCTACAAAGCACAGATTTGTTTGTTGGAATGTTTTATACCACGTGTATCATTTTAAAAGACACTAGAAAATTGCATACATTCACAGAATAAAGACTTCACTAAATGAGATCACGATCTCTAAACACACTGATCATTCTGTTGACTTTTATTCTGGCAGACAGGTGGTCTTCCCAGTTCTCCATTGTTCTTAAAAAGGAAAGATTCCAAAGGGATGGAGATGCAATAAACTTTAAGAGCAGCACTCTTTTCCCTATTCTAAGATTTGGAGAAATACTTTGCTCTTCATTGATATGAAACCACTCCAAGTAGAACCCTGCTGCCTAAGAGTCCTTTAAATGCCAGCAAAACTTGTGGGACAGCAGCAGAGCCAGCAGCAAACACCCTTGGACAGAGATGTCAGTTCAGCATCCTCTCTACTGGTACCTCCCTTCACTCCTGGTTTCAGCACAAACTCTGCAGCACCAAGGCCTCAAGTGGAGATCAATGAATCACATTACACACAACACTTGCTCATCCCTCTAAAAGGCCTGGTAACTCTGAAAACCACACTAATTCAGACACACTGAGAACTGCAAAAATTTGAACATAGGTGTAGGACCCATGTTATCAAATATTTGACTTAGGCTACATATTTTAATGTCCAAATAAATCAATAATGCAGGGCTGCCCACGACAGCTTGTGGTACCATTTTACTGAAGCTATATCACACAGTTAGAAATAAGCTGGAGTTGCCTTTACCTTCAGAGGAAGAAACATCAGAGCCCCCTCTGGCAGCTGTACAACTTTAACATCTTGATTTGCTTCCACCAAAACAGCCTTATCCTGCAGTTCAGAAACAGGGGTGGAGAGAAAGGATGGCTGCAAGCCCACCGTTTGAAGTTCTTGCAGTAAAGGTCTTGAAGTAAGAGCAGATAATTTCCTTACCCAGAGTGGAATACATTTTGATAAATACAACAAGAAGTTTGATTATTTAAGTGGCACTGAGGATAATGTTAAATTTTAGTTGCATAGCGAAGATAACTCTGTACTGAAATCAGGTTAGCCAGAAGAACAAGAGAGCACTGAAAAAACAGGTAATTTATTTGGATAGGGTTTTTTTAAATTAAACTGAATATTTTGAAATTGCTTTGAAGAATACACTTAGCTTGAAGGCTACAGGAATAAACTTTGGCTGAGGTCTTCTCAAGAGTTTTCTGCGTAAGATGTTATTTAGCAGGATGGATGTATAATATAGGAATCTCCACTTGTTCTAGTTATACAAAGGTCACCCAGACTGAGAATTTTTCCAATTTTTCTTGAGGAGAACATTCTGCTTTACTACAATTGCTTGTACCCTTACTGAGTTATTATGATGCTTATGTGTCCCTAAGCACTGGGGAAAGCAATGGGAAAAGCATATAAGGAGTTTATGGTCCAAGTGACAAAGGACCCTTTGTGCAAGGTTTGGTCTCCTGCTTCCCCTGGAACTGTTCCTTGTGTTGTGAATGCTCTGCCTTCTAACACACACATGGAATTGCTGTATGTGAATGGGAAGTACTGCTTCCTATGCAAATTAAAGAGCCTCCAGACAGCTCCTAACACAAAGCTGCCTCCCATAATCCTCAATGACAATTCCTCACAGGGAGATCTCAACAAAGTCCAAATCTCTGCCACAGGAATTCCTGCTCAGGTGAGTCTCCACTAGATGTGTGAAGGTAGATTTTATCTAGGATAAAGTCTGTGAAAAATACTGTTAAACCTTGGAAGCTGAGGAGCATCAAAGAATGAGTAACATGGTGAGATTCAAATGATTTATTATATTAAGGATATTTGCCTTTCCTGGACACTCACGAGGAGTGAGGAGGCAGATGCCTCAAACTCATTGGGATTTATCAAAGTTACATGTTTGACTCCCAGGATATTCAGTGCCTCCTATAAGATCTGCTGACTCAAACAAAACAGTTTGCCCCACAGATGGGGATGGTCATCTTGAGTGCAGCAGTGCACACACATTAACCCTCAGCAAATTACTGACTTTCAAATGTAGTAGAAAAAAATCCTGCTCTGACACAGTTATCTAGAAAAGTTGTAAAACAACTTGTCCATTTAAATTTTTTTTTCTTTTTTGCAGCTTCCCTCCAAGCACACATCACAGTTCCGTTTTCTTCACTCAGCACAGCCATCACCATGACTCAGCCTTGGCCCTGACGTGAGGCCAGGCACAGCGCAGGGCTCGTGACCTGTCATGTTTACTGTACCAACAGAAGCTTCACCTTCCCTTCCAGCTTCCCCACATTATGTTGCTCATAACAAATATATTTCACTTCCATATTTATGTCCAGCATGTTGGGGCCATTACACCTGTTTCCACCCAACATATCTGTGTGTCTCTACACTACAGAGAGTGATGGTTTGGGTTTGTTCCCCCAAGCAGGTAAGGCTCCCACCTGCATTACTCCAACTGACACTTGACTAATTCACACTAATTTTAGCATGGATACACAACATTGGCTGTGTCATGCTATTTTCTTTTTAAGTATATTTCTTTTTCAAATGAAGTGAATACAACAACTCCTCTTAGCCAAGCAATTTACACAGCATCAACGTGAATCATTAGAATATTCAGATTTTCATTTTTTCTTTTAGGGAACTCAAGTATCTACATATTAACAGCTTCACATAAAACAAAACTGATTAGCTTTTGTTATTTCTCCTTTGCATATCTGCAAGTCACTAGACAAAAGGGGGCCTGGCATCCATGTGACAAATAACAGAAGACTGCAAATATGTTTAATATTCTTTGTAATATAGCTCAGTTCCTATAACATCATTTAGATTGCCCTACGGAGTTTCTGTACTTTGTACTTTATAACATTTAATCTCTCTCCTGTGAAATCCTGAAGAACAACGTATTCCATAAGGCAACCCAACAGAAAGTTATTGACAATGATTTCATGAAGAGCTTTGTCCCAAAGGGCATTGCTAGGTAATTTGCAAATCTAATGTACATCTAGTCAGCAGAGGGTACTTAATGCTCACTTACATTCCCACAATGTAGTACAGTGGTACAGCTCACCTGAAGTTGAACAAGAGATCTTTAATTGTGTTTTTCAGCAATACAAAACACAACAGTTTGCATCAAATTTTAAGATTCAAGAAATAACCTTAAAAGAACAACTACTTACTTTTTTCACATTCTGTAAAAGACTTTGGTAAATAGGTTTTCCTTTATTAATAAGTTGAGGGCTGTTTATTTTACCAATAAATTCAAAAACATCAAACAGAGACACAATATTCATTTAAAAAATACAGGATTGTTTTTTCTTAAAGCCAATAAGCATATAAAATTTTTCTATTTGGTTTACCTAGATATCATAAGCTGGAGAAAAACTACAGCAATTTAAGAAGAAGCCATACCTCAAGGAGAGAATATTACCGTAGTCCAAATGTTTCAAAGCCAGTTTCCAGATGTAACTGACTTATTAAACTTAACTAGGAGTACAGCTCAAATGAGAAGTCCTGCTACACAAGTGTGGGTGGAAGCATCTATAAATACTCACAACTGTACATGTTAAAAAGTATCGACTATGCTCTCCAGCAATGGTTTAGAAATTGGGTAACAAGCTTGCATATTTGTCTTGATTTGTCATATTATGGAGATTGTATCACTAATGTTCATTGTACAGCTGGTGTAAGAGCCTGTGCAACTGGAAATGATAATAATAGCTCCTGCTGAAAACCTAGGACCAGATTAAAAGCTAACTTTCTCCCACATGGATGTTGACTTGAAACTATGAATTAATGACACAGTTATCAAGGAGCAGATATGAACATACTGACACCTGCAAACATTGCCTGGCATTTACACAGGACCCATTAAGTTATTTTTAATGAGAGAAGTAAATGTAATATTTAGATTCTTGTAAAATCTGCCCTCCACTGCCCTCCCCTGTTTTGTTCTAAAGCCTGAACACACTTCATTTAGCAAGCAATAATGCATAGCTGTGGTATTGTATCAGTAGGAGCTGCCTCTGACTGCATTCCCATAGTGCAAACCTACTTGATCAGCACATCAGTGCAGCGGTACCATGAGAAATCTCAGTTAAATCCAGCCCAGAGAAATACCTGTGTATCCCAGCAGAGCATCACACCAGCCTCACCCAGCAGCTTTGGTACCCAAGGCAGCTCCATTGCTCTGGAACCTGCACATAAACCCAAGGTCCAGCACAGGTCCCAGGGTGCTCAGCTCCTTGGCACCACTGCGACATAAACATTTAAACAATGCAGCCTCGGGGGCAGCATTTCTCACTGCAGCAGCTGCACAACACACCTACAGAAAGTGTTATTTCACCCAGAAATATTTCATTGCATTTACTTCACTGCTATTGCACGTCTACAGAACGAAGAATTTCAAAATTAGAAGCTAAGGCAAATATTTGGGGGTTGGCTTACTTGAAAATTCTAGTAACATTGTAGGTTACTATATATTAGCACAAATTTTAAGAGATTAGTGACCAGTTTTGATCAATTTTTTCAAGGGTATTTAAATCCTATTTAAGCCGTAAATGTCAACAATTTCTAAAATAAACAGGGAATGTCAGCAGCTGAATATCAACTTTTTTGATAATCCAGACTCCGTACTGAGATACCCAAGAGCACGTTTCTCAAAGAAGAAAAGAGCCCTTCATGAATAAGGGAAGGAGAAAAAAGTAAGCAAAAATTGTTTTGTTTCAACCCATTTGGCACAGCAGACATGTGGGTGAAAGCTTTTTGACATCATTACCATACGATTCAGTTAGAATGGGTCTATGACTACCTAAACACTTAAAATCAAAACCTGGTGGTTGTGAAAAGCTTCTTTTCTCCAAGTCATTCTACAGATGAAAAGTTATTAAATATAAGTATATTGTGAAGTTTTCCCAGTGAAGTCCCTACTAATTCCAACACTATTTTCACATAACATGTTGAAGACCCTTCCACAATCAGATTTACTTTATTATTTTAGCTTCCTGTTACTCAATGTTGCCTCCATTTGTGTTGCCATCACTAAAACACTTTTACTACTTGAACAAATATTCATCACTCCCCTTGGTTATACCTTCATATACGTGCAGTTATCTCCATTCCCACTGCACAAAGCACAGATAATTACTTTAATTAATCTTCATGACTGTTTCTAAAATTTAGTAGCTTTTCTTCCTGTTCTAAGAACTAGTCTGAAATTGATGTCTGCAAAATCAAACATCTCCTTAGCACATTGTAAGTACTGTCCCGAATTAAAAACTTTAAAGTATTTCAGGTACTGTATAGAAAAATATTATTCTGAAATATAAGCTACAGGTTACTACCAGGATTTCAATGGACTCTCCATTCACACAGGTTAATGAAAGGCAAAGAGAATATGCAGTTTGCAAGTAAAAGGAGTTGAAAAAAGAGGTTTACTGTTAATTTCAGGCTCTTTTTACATACATTTAAATTTATTTTTTTTTTAATATATACACATAAGCACACATAAAGTGCACTGCTGCAAACAAGTCAAAAGAAAGATTCACTATTGAAAAAAGATTTATTTTGATGGAAAAACCTTGAAGAGAATCCTTGGATATTTCAATTAAGTTTCTTCCTGGGAAGCAGAGAAGAAAGATGGAAGAGGGAGCCTGGAAACTAGAATAGAGGGAAGATTTTCTAGGATCTATGAGGGGTTTTTTTTATTGCAGTGTAAGCTATCTTGGGCTGTGGAATGCTCTCTGCCAAGAAAAACATCCTTAGAGAGAAAAAAGCATACAGAGCGTAAGTGCTATGACTGAAAAAACCCCTTCTGGTATTATCATAAGCCATATTTCTTTAGCTGAAGATGTCAACACACCTTTGTAACACCTCATGATGGATCTAGCCTGCCAGTCTAATTTGCTACTGCTTCTCTTTTCTTATGCTGCCAAGGAAAAAAGTCAACTGCTTGCTAAAAAAAATATATATATATCTACACATCACAGTTCAGGTGTTAAAAACCAAATGGAATGAAATAACTGATTATCCATGCTGCAGTGGTACAGGTAAAGAGTACAGAGGGCCTAACCAATTGCAACACTTTCGGAATGATTTAAATAAAATGTGGATTTTATACTGAGAGACCTTTAGAAGCAAAATACATTTTTCACAGTAGGTAAGAGATTCCAGAAACATAAGTACTACCTTGAGTAATTATTGTTAATTAACTAGCGATGAGGCACTATTTCCAAATGTGACATTTAAAGCACATAATGTGATTGTGAATATTCACAAAGATAATTAAGTTCATCTGCTTCAAGTCCTTGATTTCAGCACATCTGAAAACACCTCTTAAACTATCATTAGACCTGTAATCAAGTATTTTGTTGCTCAGGAAAATTGCATACCTTTGCTTACCTGCTAATATTGGGATATGTATTCAAATGTCAGTACGTGGCTTTTGATAAGAAATTCTCCTTCAGGCAAATGCTGAGAAAAAAATAAACACTACTTCTGATTGTCTTCTCAGAAGGGACCATTAAAAATTAATTCCTCACACCATCAGATGGAAACAAAAGCAAAAATTTCTGAGTTTCCCTAACTGAACTCAAGATCACAAGACTGACATGAGCCATACTTGACTGAAAATTTTCATCAAGTCAAAGGTACCTCTAATGCACATGTTAGGTCGCAAACTTTCTCCCATCTTCTTTATAGCTAAGTCATTTCTCTAATAACAGAAAAATGCAACTGAATTCAGGGATGAAATACAATGTATAACTAAAAATGTGAAAATCAGAAAATGCACTAACTTCATTTTGTTGGAAAAAAAGTTTTAACCATTACTGTCTTCAGAGGCAGAAGGAGTCTTTGATCATCAGCTCTGATCTTAGGCTTGATCGAGACCTTCTTGGAGAAATAAACTGAAAATAGGAAAAAAATGACCTCAAGAACAGAATGTCGGAAGAGTCATGACTTGGTGCTCTGTCCTTTGTTCTTTAAAACGTAAAGACAGCTTCTTTCCACTAGAAAAGAGATTAACGAATAATGTGCTTCAAGATGGAGAAGAAACATTTAGACAGCATTCTAAAGTACGAAAGGTTAAATTTACTCTATTGCTCTCCAATTATTTGACATAGAGGATTTTTAATCAGTCAAAACAACAGTGTGAATAATTATGTACTCTAAGGATGTCCTACTGATCTGCATCTCTCAGGCAGTTTGAATATCAGTTTTAGTCTACACAAGAAAACTCTTTCCTGATCAAACTTTTATCAAAGATTATGTTTGAAGAGAAAAGTAAGGCAAAATCTTTCTAAAAAAAGAAAAATGAAATGTTCTTAAGGTGCGTAGTGCCAAGAAACTCCTGACCTTGTCTAAAAGCCAGTTCCTGCTGCTGTCTGGCTGCATTAAATGTAGATTTACTGCTCAACTTCAAAGCCCATCACAAGCACTGGCAATGCCAGCTGCCAGGAGGACAGAGGGGATGAGACACTCTGTGCCCCAGGTCATTGATCCCAGCCAGAGCCCTGCTCATACCAGCAGCCAGCTGGGCTTCTCTCAGGAGGGTGCCATCCTCCAGGAAAGTGCTGGTCCATTCCTCAGCAGTGAAAGGAGAACACCCAACCCCAAACACAGCACACGTCTCATACAACCAATTCCAGGCTTGAGAAGAACCTCCTCAAGAGATCTACATGTTACCCACCTCCTCCAAAATCTCTTTCTTTGAACTATAAATAGACTGAGAAAACAAGAAGAAAAAAATGTTCTACAGTCTCTGGAGATGAACAACAGTGAGAATTACAACCATGTTGCTGTACTCCTACTAAAGACACGAGTTCAGATAAAAGCGATCTTCAACCAAAATAATCAATAAAATCCTAACTGTAGTTCTCTTCCAAGTGCTTAAAGCATGTTTCAGAGAAAATCAATCTACTCAAGATTATCCAAAAGAAGAAATACAGGAGAAGAGTAAAACTTACTACAGATCTTCCTTTCCCTTTCCTTATTCTGTGCAAGAACACCAAAATCCCGTTGAAATACTTTCTTACAGCTTTTAGTAACCACTTTTGGCAAGTTTCATGAGAAATTATTCAGTTTCCATATAAAGTGGTCAGCAAAATAAAATCAACATTACTACCACCATAATAAGAATAACAGGTTAGCCCTAAGGCAAGCCAGGTTGCCAAACTGGCATTAATTGAACGCAAATTGCTCCAGTGCACATCTTCAAAGCTACTGGATATCTTAAATCAGTGGGATACTGTTTTTTATAACTAAACAACCAAGGAACAGAAGGAGTAAATAAAAAGCAAAACTATGTCATTAGTATTTCCTCCTATTTTATTTGTAAGTATTTACATTGTAAGAATGTATTTATTTGTAAGTATATACATTTTATACGTAACTCTTCATACATTTTAGGGGAATAAATATGCATGCTTCTGATGCTCATCACTGAATTTACAGCAAATTAAGAGGAAAGCAACAGCTTAAAACAATTGAATTCATCCGCTCTACACAGCTAGCATGGTGGTATTGGACCATATATACCATAATACATAGATTACTGTACGTCGTTTTCTTAAACCATTCTAAAATCCAAATGAAGTATCCTCTGAATATTGCAGAGATTTGTACTGAAGAAATTAACACCCTATGTATTAGGTAGCCCAAATGAAAAGTCAGAAATTCTCATCCAAAACATCAAATAGTCTCAAGAACAGTTGAGCACAGTCAGACCAAACAGCAAGATTCACAACAACAGAGACTTTGTTTGATGTTTTAGTCATCTCTACCAATCAATCTTTTTTAGCTAATTCCCACTATTTACAAGAGGTGGGCTTACCAAATGCTGAGTAACACAGCAAGCTGACAAGGAAAGAGAAGAGAGAAAATAGTAAAATGAGAAGAGAATCACTATTTTTTACTCTGAAGACAGGCAATCTTTACACTATACACAATGCTCACAAAAAAAGCAATTTGCAAATAAGTGTGTACATCCAGATATTTAAAGTCATCAGTTATCAAGGACTCTGTCCTTCTCAAGAGCAAAGTGTTTCTGCCATGCCATCAATTGTCATCTTTTAACATCGTGAGTTCCTTACTGGGCAGAAAGATTTTGGGACAACCAGGCCTGAAGCTAATCTCAAGTTTTCCATAAACCATGGACTCTAAGGAATATGCTCACAGAGATCACATTCTCAGCCAGCTGAAAGTTATGAGCGTGACTGTAGCTACAAAATAGCAATTGTACATTCATGCTGGGCAGGCAGTGCAAGAGAGTAACTTCCCACACATACCAAAACAAAGTGAAGAATTCCCATCTAGTTTGCAGTTAACCTTTAGGTGTTTTGTGACTAATCACTGCACTATGGCTAACCCTGTGGATGTTCCCCAAATGGCAAGTTCCTGGAAAATGCAGAAGTGAAAAGAAGTTACAGTATCCTTATAAATCAGCTAGTGATTCAAGCTATCGTTTGTTCTAGAATATGAAAAATCTGAATTATTTTAGCATAAGACAAAGCTAAGTATAGCAAAGATACTTAAATCCCCACCCCTGCTATACACTAAATATCCACAAAAATTCACTTCAGATACATTAGCTACTTCAGACACAGCAGTAGGTGTATTTGGGATGACATGGTTCAAGCAGAGCAGTTTGATGCACATACTCAAGTAATTCAAGAGAAACATACATTCAATGACAGGTAGCTATTAAGATTTACTTTTAAACCACTAAATTCCCTACTGCTGCCCCTATGTGGGAGAAGAACGTGCCATAAATTTGGCAGCTTCTCATCAACTTCAGAATGCAGTGTTAGTGTGTGTAGTAGTGTGTTAAGAATAACACGTGTGCTCACAACACCTAAAAGCACGATCCCAGCAGTGGTTACTAGCAGACAGTATTCATGCCCAGAAAACACTTCAGCAATCAAGATCTTACCAGCAGGCAAAGGAGAAGAACTTCAAATGTATTGCAGCTCTCCAGGAGATAATTAGCTAAATTACTATAGCCATTTATTAAATAATCTGGTTTCCCCTTCATCTCTATGAATCATATTCATTAGCATCAATCACTTCTTCAAGTCACAAACATTTATGCTCTCACTATTAAAAGCAGGGATTCCTCATAAGAGCTAGATACCTCAATTTCAGACTTACAGCACTTTGAGGGCAAATTGCCTTAAGTATCCTCAGTTCCTGCAGGTAAGGAAGGACTGGCTATTTTCACAAGCATATCCCACAGACACTTGCATGCACAGATTTGGAACATCCACTGCTGGTGTAAGAAGCGCTGTTCTGTTCAGAACACAAGACTTAGCAACTGCACTCCCAGCTTCTGAAACACTGTGTGTCAACTGCTGACCTGTGACTTATTTCTGAAAACAAGAAGGAGAAAACCACCATAGACAAACTCCTTTTAGTTTCATGGGGCTTTTTCTTAAGCTTCAGTTAAACAGGAGCTATCAAAATTCAAATCATAGCTGTACTGTACCTCAATACTATCATAGTTTTTTTTAATATAAAACTGCCAATCAGCTAAGGCTACTCATGTACTTTACATCTTTATCTTGATCTACGTACATATATAAAATCAGATACCATCAGACACCATCTTCCTCACGCAGTCAATGAAACAAATAAATACAACCAAAACAAACAAAAAAGGAGCAATTAAATCTGTCTCATTTCTGCACATTATCTGCTGGCAGCACCTGGCACAGCAGGGACAACAGCTATGGACAAGTTCTGGTGACCCAACCATCAGATGAGTGCTGGCTGTTCATTGGCACTACAGAGCTGGGCACTGCCAACTGCACCCCTGACAGCAGATTTGTGCAGGGGCACAGAGTAACACATCACTGCAGCAGGTCTAAAAATAATGGTAGAGAGCTGTACTTAGGGACTAATTTCTACTTGGAAGAAATTACCTAAGCCAAATTTACAGGCAAATTCTGTCCAGCCCCAATGTTAACCAGGTGATTTTCTTATTTTAAGAAGTAGGTTTTTGCAGTCTTACTGCCCACCCTGATTTGGAGTAATATCTGAGAGGTAGTACACAGTAATTTAGAACAGCTATCTGAAAACCTGAGCTTTAATGAATCTTGTATTTATCAGTCAGCCTGGGCTAGTTACATTTTCTTTACAACTTCATTCTTCCAACTAAAAAACAAACCATTTATTATTCCCAAGGCTATTGAGAATGCTAATAAGTGGGGGGGAAAAAACCCAAAACACAAAGAGAAAAACCCAATAAATCAAAACAAAGTATTAAAGATCCTCTTCTATGGAAAATATAGTTGCAAGCCTAAACCCACTGATGTCAGTGGCATAACCCAGTATTAAACATGAGAATTAGTTATTCAGTTATGGAAATAAACTATTAATTATGTCAAGCAGCTACATGTTTTGCTAGCAATGAGGACATTTTAACTAGCACCATTTCAGTACCAGCAAGCAGAGTAAGATCGAACTACCTAATTATTTTTAATTTCTTCTGCATTGTTAACATAGTGATAGCTTTAACATGTTTATATGACTATGTCAGCCCTAACTACCTGCATCCCTAACTCCCATCCTTTCCATAGAAAACCAGCTGTGTCCCTCCCTTAGCAGATAAAAATAAAAAGTTCCATGCACTAGTCACAATGTTCAGAATGAGAAACATTCTTTTAAAGAGGATATTATAATTTGGAAAGAGGCAAGGAGACCAGAGAAAAAGGCAGATTCCTAATTCTGACTTCAGGAAGCAAGGTAGCACATAGTTGGCCCATGCACAACACACAAGCACATGCAGTCTTTGCTATCATGCCCAGTATTCTTAATCCATCGACCAACCAAAACATCTGAGAAAGGCAGAAGTTTTTATAATATTTTCAGGTTATGTCCTAGGAAGAAAACAGCAGTTTTATTATAAAGAATATAAAATAAAGTGCTCTCTTCACAAGCACAGTGAAGGTAAAGATCAGTCTTAACAATCCAACCAGACTGTCACCCGGCACACACAAGCTGGAAGACAAACCCAACACAATTCCACACCAGCCACAAAATGCTTTTCCTTTGAAGAGAGATGATTACTGCAATGAAACATGATATGTATGAGAAAGGACAGTAAGTCATTAATTCCACAGTAATGAAGCAACTTCTTTGAAGAACAAGGTGTTTTCTAATGTTTATTTCTCCTATAATTAAAGGGAATTTGTAACTAACAGTTGGTTTTATAGAATAAATATATAGCAAAGGCATCAATTAAGTTCTTTCTATGAGGCTTCATCCAAAGATCAAGTGTCAGCAATCCTTGGTACATTCACTGGTATTGTGACCTTAAAGATGCAGCTATGTGATACACGCTAAAAATAAACCTGCTTTAAAAAAAGCAAGGACATGAACATGCTGAAAAGAATAGAAACTTCAGGAAAACTCTTTCTAGCCCTGATGCCAGATAAATCCTACACAAGTAATCTCTCTATAGAACCTGAAAAAGTAGAGCAAAATTTCTCAAAAAGTTGTTTCCTTGACAACATTGACAAACCATGAAGATTAAGGAATCAAAGTCATAAGATGCCTTGTGGCTTTGTTAGCAGATTTTTTTAATATATAGCAGTGAGATGCAGCTATAAAGCCAGCTTTCTAGAAAAGAAGCAAAGTTAGATTGGTGTTATTTATATTTTCAAACAGCAAAAATATTCAGAATTTCTTAACTGTTACAAAAAAAATTAAATAGTCCCATAGTATATTACAGTCACTTAAGAACTTAAAACTAACTCATTTTTTTCCCCAAGTAACCAAAATCTTGACTTTTTCACCGGCAATCTTACTGACACACCCAGAAATGGGGATAACACCATCACACATCTCTCCCATCTCAGCTGACATTCTGCCTTTAGACTGCCCACACAGACCCTGTGTGTAATAATTGAAGATTACCTTACACATTACCAGCTCAGCTTCATTAGAGGCACCGCTCCACTGACACCTCTAGCCCTGACTCTCTTCCCTAGCAGGCTGGCCCTGCTGGGAGGAGAACAAGGTTGCTTTATCCTCTGCTACTTCAGAGACTCAGTAAACAACTGGAAAAGCTCCCAACAGAAAGGAAGTGCAGTACTCACCCATTTGGGACAGGTGATTTGCTAAGAAAAAAGTCAGATAAATGCTTTGAATTCCTCATACTTCTGTAAAAAATGATACAAGCAACCAGAACTCTTTTTAGGCAACATGAGAGAACAGAATCCTTTCTTCCACATCACTGCTAAGGATATTTAGAAGCTATTCTCCATGCTTTTGGATTTCCAGAGAAAAAAGGGTTGTGAAATAATGCTCTCAACCATGTTATCCTGTGCATCTCACCTGTGGCCACTTTGCACCTGTTGATCAGTGTCAACCAAATCCCACATGCCTCAGTATTTTTCCCTCAAGGCTTAATCATGCTAAGCAGCTAAATAAAAGTGAAAGACATTGCACAAGCTCTAGAGAAAGAAATTGAAGAGGATTTGTAGTCAGACTCAAAATAGAGACAGGCTTCAGTAACTTCCCTGCTCTTGGAAGAACTTTTCTTTTCAAAATTCTTCTTTAAATAATTCCCGATTTATTTTTGCGGGGGCGAGGGGGAACACAGGCATACCAGCTACACTGAAATATCCCTCCTACTCTTCTCCCCCACAGCCACATCCTCGAACACAGCCATAAAGCAGTCAAAAAGGCTTCACTAGAACACTCGGGGTATCACTCTCGCATTCTTTAAGGAGATCCTAAGTCAGGCATCATTTCCAAGTGAAAAAAAAATTATGACATCACAAAGCTAAAAACCTCACCCAGAAGCTGAGAGGCTCACTGCATTTTTGCCCTCCCCCTTTTCCTCAAATGTCAGTCTTCATATAAGTGTTAAGATAAATTTTAATCCAAAGCAGTAGTGAATAGAGTTCTTGTTAGTGCAGAAGGAAAGAAACAATGGCTTATCAAACCTAGAGATGAGGATGGTGCTATTTATACTCAAAGAAACACACTCCTTTGAAAAAATCCTTTGAGGTTTAAGAGTGTGTCAAACACTTAGAATATAATAAAAACTATACAAGTCATCTCCAGCTGTGGATTCTGAAAAAGTGAACAAAGGCTTTACAAGGATTTCTGTTTCCTTGACAACAGCATCACTAGAAACTAGAAAATAATTAAAAAAATATCTCTCTCTAACAGCGACCTCTACACATTACCAAGGTACTAAAACACCAAATGTGAAACAACTCTTACCCACACAAACCTTTGGGATGAAGAGACCAAAATTCATCACTTTTATGAACGGTTCTTTGCTGATATGTGTCACCAGCTTTTGCAGAACAATTGTGAGAGCTATCTATTACATCCTGACCTGGATTATCATCTACCCATGGCACGGCCAGAAGCTTTCACTGATGGTCAAATACATTCCTTCCTACATGTTGTTCCTTTTCTTACAAAAATAAGCATTATGGAGGACACTTCTCATTGAAGTGTATGTAATAATTTTGTTAGAAGATCAAGGTACACAAAAAAGGCTGGTATTACTATGCATGGGCCTATCACATAAGTGTACTGCCATCTTAATAATCAGCAGTCTTAAAGTCACTGGAAAAAATATGCACAGTTCTAAACAGACAAGGGAAGAAGGCCAGAACCTTCATAAGGAAAAGTGTTTCAGTGTTTCAGAACAGCCTATTTAGTTGTCGATTCAACAAGAGAACAATGAGGTTTTTCCCACATCTAGGTAAGCAGCACACAATATCCAGAATATGAGCATTTCCTTGCCACTTCCAACATAATGGGGAGAACTACTTGTTATGTTTAATATACATTATTTAAAATGTATCAACAGAGATCTTCGAAACATTTCAAATAAAGAACATAGGTATCAAATAGAATGCATTCCCAATTTGTCAACTTATCATCACGTACAGTTCAAGGAATGTTGCCACAATTAGATTTTAAAAGCCAATCAAAGAGTTGCCCTACTTGAAGTACAAACAGCATGATAGCTAATTCTGCTTAGTGAATCCAGCCTGGCTGTGACAGGCCTACAGCCATCTGACAGCTATGCCTGAGTGTACAGGAAATATGCTGGCAGCTTAAATTTATTTCTTAATAAACAGACACGCCTGTGACAGAACAACAAGAAACTGCCCATTCCAAGTGAATTGTGTACAGAATGGTTGAAAACAGAAGTATTTGATTTTGGTACTCTGAGGCAGGATAGTGGCCAATATCTAGGAAATTTGTGTTGCCACTATTCGTGCCACACACATTTGATGGGTTGAGGCTATCATCTTCTATCATTCAGTCCAATACAACAGGATCAAGAATAACAAATTCCTGGAATATACTACTGTGTTATCTTTCTCCTAATAGATACAAACCACAAATAATAAAATACTTTGAAAGTATGATTGAAAATTGTATTTCTTTTGGCATTTGACACACTCCAGGAACCAAAATCTGTACATTAAATTTAGTGAGTATGAGTAACATACCACTCTAAATCTAATGATCGCAAAAGAGTCTCAGAAGGCTGGAGAAGTATCTGGAAGAAATCTCTTGAGGTAGCCAGTTACAAAGATGAACTACTTAGGAGCTCAGAAATCCCAGCTTGAAAATAAGCACAAACCAGAAGAGGACTTAAAGGCACCACAAACCTTTGGCTTGTTCTTCTTTACACATCTACTTAGAGACTGACCCCTGGGCTAGACAGAGCCCTGGTCTAAACCAGTACGGCTGTAATGTTCCTAATCATGGGAAGTCAGCAATGCCCCTGTTCTGGAGGTTGACATTATTAAACTCATTTTTAAAACTTTTACTTGTATAGAGCTGTGACTAAATGACCATTCAACTAGGCCAGTAGGGAACAAAATATGTAAGAAAAACCTGCAACAATGTATTAGAACACAAAGTGCTATTAATACACATTTTGCATACTCAAGAATTGCAGCATTTTCTTTCCTTGATCTTGTTTAACAATGGAGAGTGAAAGTGCTGAAAATTAAGAAATCTTCTGCAACAAACATAACACCTGCTGTGATGCTCCAAATAAAATATGACAAACACAAAATTAACAGCTAACAGATTATTATATAAAGATGTTACCTTGAGTTAATTTTAAGGCAATAATAGAATAAAGGCACAGGATGCTGAAGTTATGAACAATTGTTAAAAAGCCAAGTCCAACAGCAGTAACTAGTGAAAAGGTTAACATCTGTGTGGCTCTGTGTAATGAGACCTCCCAAATAAAAGACACTGACAATGTGAATGCAGCACTGTGGTTTCTGCAATTGATAAATGTCTCTCAAGACACAACTTTTTAATGTTCTCTGCTACCATAAAAAGCTGTATTCAATGGTAACCTGTGATTCTGGATTCTGTATCTGGGGTTCTAAATCAGAAATACCCAAACAAGGCCTGATGTGCAGAAAACATTGACTATCCACACTATGGGAACCACGGGCCTTTAACAGCAGTGATAACTCTCAAAATTTATGAAAAAAACCCAGTAGATGAGATATTAAAATCATGAACACTATTTTGGCGTTGAAGTAGGAAAACCCCAAAATGGCAGTAGATGCCTAAAATTCATTTACAGCAGCTATTCAAACAGAAGGTAGAGAAGTGTTATTCAAAGGAAACTAATTTGATCAGGTCAGACAACAATGTTCCACAGTCCTTAAAATACATACCTAAGCTAAAAACATGAGCCACTCACAATACCATTACAGTGCAACAATGAAAAGCAGCATTGTCACAGTAAGAACTCCCCATTCCCTACATTTTTAAAATTTAGCATTAAATATTCTTCTATACATGTTCCAGATTTGAAGAAATGTGGGTAATTTGCAATGCCTGTCACTTCCTACATGGAGTTCTGTCTCATTTTCAGGTCTCTGAGAAAACTCAGGGGTTTTCTTATACATTTAGCAACACATGCATAAACTTGTAACTTTGGTCTTTCAACACACAACATAGAGGCAAATATCAAAGTCTTTGAGTCTTCAGAGGTAGTTTAGCTCCCATCCCTTTCTAAGGTGCTGAGGTGCCCCATCTGCTGGTAGGAGTGTTACTCTAAAGAATTCTGCCCCTGAGCTGACAGCTGATACTTTTTTCAACTTTATCGCTTGATAACTGTTTGAGGTGTCTTAAATGCAGCAACACAAAAGAAATCAGATCAAATACTTTTTAAAAAAACCATACAATGCTTTAACACAGTTCCTTCACTCCTAACTATGCAAGGTATTTTTACTAAATGTTCCCGATGATCTTCCAGCTCTAGGCTACTCTTCAGTCAATAGAAACCGAAAATATCAATTCATTTATTGTAAATACTTAAGCACAACTTACACTGATTCATCAAGATGTCAAAGTGCACCTTTCAACCTTAGAGAATATAAATGGAAGACTGTTCTTTTCTCCTGATCTAAATAGGATACTTACACATACTTAAAAAGTAAAAAAAAAAAAAAAAAAACAACACAATCAGTTCCATATACACATTTTAGATGTGTATCTGTGTGATACAAATGACTTAGTCGTCGTAGTTTAGATGGGAATAAAAAAATTATGACCATTAAAGTAAATAAACGAAGTGTTTCTTCCTTCCCCATGCCAAGTTAAAAAAAAAAATCCTTTGCCATAAAGGAAAATTCTTAGCTTGTGATGAAAGAGGAAATTATTAAGCACATAGGAACAGATAAAGTACACCAAAGTGGCTAAACACTACACAAACTGAGTACAACCATTGAGCACTTGTTCAAGCAACACTTAAACTACCAATCATCTCAACTTAGAACCCTCAGTTCTGAGAAACCCCCTCTAACACTGGACTCTTCAAAAGAAAAATGTCTTAATGCATAGGCTGAGTGTAAGGACTAAATCCAAGCCATTTGTGCTTAAAAATAGCCACAATTATTCCCTTGACTAAATGAAAGTACAGAGTTTTGAGGCTCTGAATTGCCTCTTCTCTCTTATCATCCAGAGACTTTTTAACTGTGCTTTGAGTTTTATCCAAATCCGGTGTTGAAAGTAAATCATGCAAACATCCTGTCTGCATATTCCCATTAGAGGGAAAGAGGACACACATCCAATGCTTGGATTTAAATGAGCAATTCCAAGCAGGTGTTTTGGGGGAAAAACAAAACAAAACAATCTGTGTGAAGTTAAAAGGATGAGGAAAAAGGACAGTTAAGCTGCATTTTCAATCAGCTGTTTTACGCTTATACCGGAAAAGTGACAACTTCAGGCAACAGTAGAAAGCCAAAATCAATTCCCAGAAGGTAAAGCGGTGCTGTCACAGTCACCAGGGATTTCTGTGCTCGTGATCCCAGGAAGGGAGGGAATTTGGGAGCCCGGCAGCGAGTGAATGCTCGGTGTCACCGCGCCCTCTGCTGCCCAGGCCGGCCCGCGCGTAGGGGCGAAATCCCCCAAGGCGCATCCACAGCCGCTGCCTCTCTAGAGCTGCCTTCCGGAGAGTCGGTGTGGTTTCACAAACTCCCTAAAAGTTAGGTTATTCCTTTATTAATTTTTTAGACCCGCATGCTCTGAAGTGTTGCCAGCACTAATATACTTCATTTATATTGAATTTCCAAGGTTTGAGGGATCTAAAACAGTCAGATTTCTTCAAAAACTGGCTTTACTGTTAATGACTGCTTCCAAGCAGGCATGGTAACACTGATTCAGGAAAAATAATTTTTCTATATGCGTGAAAGACAAACCAGACTGGCCATTAATTTCAACTTTTTAATAATTTTATGTTGCAGTAACAACTTAGATTTTAGATTTTTATACCAAATCCAACACATCCATAACTTCACTTGTCAGTAAAATGAGGCTCTGGAATAGTCAACAAACATTAAGCAGATGATGTGACAATTTAAGACAAAAGGTCAAATTCAGACATCCAAATGTCACTATCGTACAATCTAAATTTACATTGCTGCTTAACAGGAACACCCATCAGCACTTTTTGCATATCTTAGCCTTTTCCTTCTAAGTCTGTTCTCCAAGCAACACCCGAGATATAACAAATATACTAAAGATGACTTGCAAGGAGAAACAAAGGGACTTTTTTCCTCCATTAAATGTTTAAGAAAAAGAGGTTTAAAATCCTGGGAAAGAAGATGGAGGAACTATGTTGGTATGCTGGTACAAGGGATGTTCCTCATGTCTCTATTTAGGAAGATTTATTAAAGTCCTATATTTTAGAAGCAAGAAAATAATTGGTAATGGTAATAATAATTTCCATGGTAAATACATGTTAGATGCAATAAGGCATGTCTTCCACCAGAAAGGACACTTTCTGTGCACTCTTATCAAAGATATGTTCCTGTGCAAGACCACTTCAGAAGACTACTATCTGAACCCAGAGACACTATCAGCTCTATTTTTTTTCTGGAAAAGCAGGTACATAAAGTACTTTTACTACCCATTTGAAAAACAAAAGCCTCACTAGACTGACTAAATTACCAAAGAACTGAAGAGAAATTCATTAAAGCTAGGAGGAAAATTCACTCTGAGTATTGAGCAAATAAGCCCCAAACTAATTAAAGTGGGAAGACCCCTTAGATCATAAGACACTGTTCTGAGATGTAAAATCCATCTGACCTGATCCACCTCCTCCAGCAGATGTCACACAGGCCTGTCAGAAAGGCAAAAGTCTTCAAAATATTATTCAGTGTTGGCAGTCAGTTGCTAAATTACTCAGGGAAGAATCTATGTGCATATCATAGCACATGATACATAGTTCATGATACATACTATGAGAAATGACCTAGCAGAAATCTAACTTTTTAAGGTCTATAATACTGACATGACAAAAATTCAAAACAAAACAAAACAACCCACCAAATTTCAAGCTAATGGAACTAATTGTGGGTATAGTGAAGGATTAGGCTGCAAATTCATAATTATCTTATAAAGCATCTCCTCAAATTCTGATTACACTGAAACTGTTAAATACACACAAGCAAGGATATTACTTCAGAAGAGCATTGTTTAATACAATATTTTTAAGTCTGATGATTGAGCCCCAAAGCATCTTGCTTTACATTACCTTGACTGTTCTGTCCATAGAGGCTGAGAGAAGCATGTGACTTTGTTCCCGGACAGGGCACCACTGGATTTCATTGACAGGGCCGCTGTGTTTAGACATGTGAAATATTAAGCTTTTGGGAACTTCAGTTACTTTATATTTAGATCCCAAATATGGCTTAATTAATTCAGAGATCTTTCTCGAAGTCTGCTCTCCTGATACACTTAGCTTAACATCACAATCCGAGCTACCTCTCTGGTCAGATTCCTCTTTTTCAGGCTTACTGGAATTTTCTTGACGCAATCGTTTAGGGATATATGGTCTAATTCCTTTTATGGCAGTAGTGCTGTCTTTATGTGTTCTCTTCTGGGAAACTCCTCTTCCAGAATTCGCTGAAGAGCTTGAAGGCTGTTCATAGCTTTTGTAAGCCACAGATAACACAGCATGGCCAGAGTACACCCTGGGACAATAGGGAGGTGCCAGGTCAGTGCTGTTACTCTGTGCATGATGCTCAGGGGGATCTTCACAAACAGTGCTCCTGCCAGATCTGCCAGTGCTCCCAGCAGGGCTCATTTCATACACAGATTTTGTACTACCAGGTGCAAAGTGCTGAACATAACTCACAGAAGAGCTCAGCTGGTTTGTTTGTCTGCCAGCAGCATCGAGGACTTCAGTCTTTGCCGTTTCTGTCTCAGAGTCTGAATCTTCATAAGCAACCAAACTCATTATGGCTAGACACAGCAGACTCCAGAGATCTCAGTGCTGCAGTCCTCCAAAATTACGATCTAAAATAAAGAATTGATTATTCAGAGCACAATTAATTACAGAGTCTACAAATTGAGTAACTTAGGAATATAAATATGCCTTGCTTAACAAAAAAAAAATCAAAACTTTTATTTCTGTTTATTAATGGAATTTATTCCTCTATTATAACATACTGTACATTCTATTAAACAACATGATTCGCCTCCAAGCCCTTTGCATACATTTTTAATGCATTGCAGAGGTGTATTTGCATACCACAAAACAATGACAATGAGGATGAAAAGGAAAACAACCTTGCAATATAAATACAGCAAATTACTTTGCCTTACTTCCAGCATTACTTCTACACACACACACAGAGAATAAATTAATTAATTATGTAATGGTTTTGTATGTACATTTGTAAGAATACAAATACTACAACTCTTTTGGAGTCAGTCTAACATCTATTTCTTAAGAGTACAGATGACTTGCAAGAAGTGTGTAGGGGTTCAACTGGCAGTTAAAATGTAAACACATTTTTGACCCCTTCAGCAGCCTCGGTATGAGAAAATTTTCCCAATATGTCCACAGAGCATGTTCCACACAGGCTTTAGTTTTACAGATCAGATATGCCAGAAGCTACACTGAAGTCACTATGTGCATTTACTTACAGAAAAAAACAAGAGCGCATAGATGCCTCAACTGTGGAATAAGTTTTTTTGCAGCGTGTCCAGGAGAAACAAATCTCATGCCAAGCCTGCATATGTAACATGCAGAATAATTTACCCTTATAATTATCCCACCAAGATTTTTCCAATGATTTGTATGGAGTATGTGGAGTACAGAGTTAACTACATTCAAATAACTGATGTGTCTGCAAAGTAATATTTCAACTTCTGCTGTTTCTAGGCAAGAAGTACTGGTAAGATTGATCAAATGTGACATTTTATTACTGCTTTGTCTCCTTGCCAAGCTGTTAGCACTCATTACACCAAAGAGATTTAACCCACAGCACTTTCAGGCTGCTGAAGTTCCTGGTTCAGGTCAACAAAGAAACTGCCCTCAAAAGCATCTTCATGACAACAGCATGGAATTATCTTCAATATCTTCATAAGCATTTGCAGAATTGACACCACAAATGCAGGAACACCACAAACGTAGGTCCTACACATCCTTCTGCAGGAGTAGGTCTCTGGAACTTGTAAAGATTACTCATTTAACTTCAGAAATAGATCTGTTTGAATTAAAACAGCTGTGTTTCACATAACCTGCAGAAGTGTTACATCACTCTATATTCTGTTATCAAATTTCTAAGCACAGATACAGAAGATAGGCATTTATTAAGATACACACATTCATCATCACAGATCCTTCCCAAGATAAGTGATCAAGACATATAACTGGAACAAGGTGACCAACATTTCAGCACATAAAAGCAACAAGATCTCCCTCTAGAGGACATTTTGTCATTATCTGAAGTTTAAGACAGCTGTAAGTGACAGCAAAGAAGAGCAAGGAAAAACTCTTTTTTTAGTAATACTTTAGCTTTATTTATTACAGCAATATTTCATTTAAACAGTATCAAGGAAAAAAAAAGTAGTGTTTCACGAAAAATTAACTAACAAATCAATTCAAAAACAGTAAAATGAAGTTCCTAGCAGCAAATTAAAACATCAAATAAATAGGAGCTTTGAAGGGCTTCACTTCAGTAATTGTATCAAGTTTGCATAGCAGTGCTAAACACATTTCCCAGCCAAACGCATCATGTCCAAAGAACAAATACAATAAGAAGCTTACCTCTGGCTAAAAGCTATAAACTAGGATACACATTGGGTTAGGACTCACAAAATTACTTTAGTTTGTTTTAACACAAAAAAAAAAAACAAAAACCCACAAGCTGAGATTCAGAAGTGCAAGACAGCACCTTGCAAACACAAAGTTAAAATTTTTTCCTATGAGATACTGGAAAGAAACTGTCCTATTACATTGGGTCAGCATAAATCCATCCCACCACACACATCACCCATAAACGTCAGTATATTTGTAAAAAAATAAAGCATCTCCTTTATCTAAAGATTTCCCATCAACTTTTGTTCTTAAAGAAACACTACGCAGAGACACTGCCCTAACTAAAGAAAAATGGGGGGGCAGGGGAGAACCACAATGTACTTGGTTGGAAATATTCTGTAACTACACTGTGAGTTTATTAACGGTGTAATGTGTAAGGTACTGAGCTAAAAGGTAAGTTCTAGAATTTTAGTTTTCCTCGGCTTCCACAAGCCTGGTTGATCTGAAGGCATTGAAGAGGAGTGTTCAGCTGGAGGGGCACAGTGCCCCTGTGCCGACACAGCCGGCAGAGCTGTGATCACACAGACCGCAGGGGCTCACGGCGGGCCGGGCTGTCCGGGGGCACAGCCGCCTCCCCGGGGCGCTCCTACCGCCCCACAGCCCGAGGGGAGAACAAGATACTGGAGAGGGGGCAGGGGAAGGCACAGAGATGATGAGGGGTCTGGAGCAGACTGCGGGAGACTAAGGGGATCTCATCAATTCATACGAATGTCCCAAAGGCAGGTGCCCAGAGGATGGTGCCAGGCTCGTTTCGGTGGTGCCCAGCGACAAGACGAGGAGCAATGACCGTAAACTAAACCACAACAAGTTCCACCTCAACGCGAGGAAGCTCTTCCCTCCCTGGCGGGTGGCAGAGCGCTGGGACAGGCTGCTCAGTGAGGGCCAGGGCTCTCCCCGTGTGGAGACATCCCGAACCCACCCGGACGCGTTCCTGTGGAACCTGCACTGGGTGACCCTGCCTGGGCACAGGGTTGGCCTGGATACCCCCAGAGGGCCCTTCCAGCCCCAGCGATCCTGCAAACCCCCGGAGCAGCCCCACCCGAGGGAGCGGGTCCCGGGACGGCCCCGGCAACTGAGGCCGGCTCCTTCCCTTCCCGCACAGAGCCGGGCGCCGAGCCCGCCCGTGGTGCGGGGACAAGGGCGGCACCGGCCCGGCACCGGCCCGGCCCCGCTCCCGGCCCCGCTCCCATCCCCGCGGTCCCTGCGCTCCCGGCACCGCGCCCGGAACTCACCTGCCGGCCGCCGCCGCGCCGCCGCTAAAACCGCGTCGGGTGAAAACAAGGCACGCCATTCAAACAGTTCCGCATGTCGTAGCCCCGGCGCTGGGGCCGCGTGTTGGGAAGCGCAAGGGTCAGAGCGCGGCTCCTTGAGCGGGACGAAGCTCCTCTCCCGCCGCTGCGAGAGGAACGGAGAGCGCTCCCTTGGGCTGGTCGCTGGAGCAGGGGAGAGTGCGAGGCAATGGTTCCGGGGGTTGTGTTTCCCAGCCGGGAGCGGGCCGGCCGTGCCGCTGGGGTGATGCAATGGTGGTGACAGGAGCGGCGGGTGAGGAGCGGCGGCGCGGCCGGGGCACGGCACGGGACGGCCGGGGCACGGCACGGGGCACGGGGCACGGGGCACGGGGCACGGGGCGGGACGGCCGGGGCACGGGGCACGGGGCGGGACGGGCAGGGCACGGGGCACGGGGCACGGGGCACGGGGCGGGACGGGCAGGGCACGGGGCACGGGGCAGGGAGACCCCGGCGGGCGGACAGGGGCTGGTCGGTGCTCACTGCCGCCCCTGTGACCGGTGCGAGGCGCCGGGTGCGGAGGGTCTCTGCCGGGCACGTTTCCCCCTGAGACCGTCGATGCTCTTTAGGGCTTTTCCCCCATCCCCTGCGGGGCTGCCTCGCCTGAGAGCCAGGGGAAAGCGCCCTTTTCCCTGGGAAAGGCAGAGCGGGGTGTCCCGGTCACTGGAAAACGCATCCCGGCGCGGGAAGGGCAGAGCTGGCGAGGGCTTTGCTGTGGCCGGGCAGGGCGTGGCGGGGAATGCTGCAGGACGCCAGGGCTGGGGAACAGCGGCGGGCTGGGCGATTCTGTGCACAGCCGTCCCTGCACAGGAGCTCTGCTCTTATACAGCTGCGGTATAGCAAAGACTGGTGATGGGCTTTCTTCTGGTGACTCCTCAGTCTTTCAATGGTCGTGTTATCTGTCATCCTGAGGAATCGTCTTGGACTCCTTTATTATAATTTCGTGTGTAAATTGATGCTTCCCGTGACTGGGAAGGTAGGTCTGCTATGAAGTGCAGCCTCTGTTGGAGTGCTGCTCAAGGCCTGTTTCACATGACATCTGTGTGGATGCTACCTACTTTAATTTTACTTTTTTTGTTTTGATTTCTTTTACAGGAGGAAGAACAGTTTTCAGGAATGTAAGTGCTTTTAGACTTAGTCTCACATTCTTTCATTTGCTCATGAAAACTTGGTCTGGACTCTTGTATTACTGTTGTCTGTGGAAATCATAATACTTTCATGCAATGTTTGTCTTCTTAACTTAATGTGAAACTGTTTTTTAGTTCTCAGGTCTCTAACTTACCAAGTCAGACTGCAGACAGTGAAAATGATCATGGATCTGTGATAGCCAGCCAGCTGGAAAGGGAGGAAAATGCAGTAGTTTTCTGATATCTTTGCCAAGGATTAGTTTTGAGCTTTGTCTCATAGCAATTTAATATTTTGAAATGGACACAGGAGCAGTACCCCTTATAAGTTACCTGCATTTCATAGGTAGAAAAAGCACACAGATCTTGGCTTTCAAGTTCACACTGGGTCGTTCTAGATCTGGTCCTAAATATCCTAAAAGCTCATTCTCCAATTCCCATGCATCATTTTTCTTCCTTTAGATCTGTTTGCCTATGGTATGTAATCTGTCTAGGACTGTTAATTTTTATAATATCAATAAGAAATCAAGAAAAATAAATCCCGATAAACAGTAGAATGTCCAGACATTTCTTTTTAATGGTTCACAATTGCATTAATGAATTGCAAAAGGTAGAGATCTCTGTTCCACGTTACTTAGTTCCAGGCTTGAGTTCCACTAGCAAATAGGGGCAGTACTGAGGTAAATAGAGATAACCTTTAGGTAGCAGACCATGTGTTTTGTATTTTATAGTCACAGTATCCTCATGTCTTGTTGCACCACCTAGATTACTTTTGCCACTTCTCAATGAAGATGCACCTGCATTTGGGATTCTCTTTTCAGTTTCAATCCATAATATTCCAGACATTTTAAGGACTCTGGTTTGCTGCTTTCCAGTATATGTGCCAAGTGTCAGCTGTCATTTCAGTCTTTCTGAATGGAGGCAGTCCATCAGTAAGACTGTACTGTAAGAAATTAAGTTAAAACAAGTCACAATTTGTTCTGCACCAAAGAAAAATCTTATTTCTATCTTTATTATTTTGTGAAGTTTGAAGCCAGTACATATAAATTACATGTTCCTACAGAAGGGGTGTGTTAATCTTCATAAACATTTTCTAATATGCATTGATTCTATACTTTCTTTAATACTTAAAATATTCTTTGCCCATGAAGAAGAGGAGGGCAATATCCAAATAAAAAAAGTAATTAAATTGTAGGAATGCATCAAAAATTGTTTGATCAGCGTCAGATTACTTTTTTTTTGATCACACTGTCGAACTGCAAGAAGTCAAGTTTAAAGGGATCAAACTGGGTTAAAAAGTTGAGTAGTTTTATGTGATCTAAGTATGGTAATCCAAGAGGTAATAGAGTAAACAAATTACATTAACAAGTGGACATTCCACTCCTCAGTTTTGTCAGGGTAATCACCTGAGGGTGGAATGTGGGAATACTGCAGCTGGCTGACAAACAGCCCTAACGATAGGTGTGTTTGGTAACCACCCAGCTACCAAATGGACCTTCAAAGTGTGCTGGGCAGGGGAAGGCTTTTTACATTAGCAGTAGTTTAAATAAACACTATGTAAATATACCCAAGGTTGTGATTAGACTGATTATTTTGCAGAAGGAATGCTTTGAAATACTTCGAACAGCTAATGCAGCTATTCTATGCTTCTGGAGGTTTTGTTTTGTTTGGATTTTTTGTTTGTTTAAATTCTGGGAAAAGGAGCCATAGGAACCTGTATCTTTCCTAACACTCAATCAGTCTGTGCTGCATGCACAGCAGTGGGTCGGTAATTTGCTAGGGGGTCTCTCCACAGGGTCGAGGTCTTGGCAAGTCAGCAGGTTTTTTACACGGGCACAGAGCTTCCTGCTTGGTGGCACAGCAGAGCGTGCTTAGACAGGCTGCTGTGTTCTTAGCCATCCCCTCATTTTAAACCATCTCCTATTTTTTTCCTGCACAGTTCTGAGAAACACAGGCAAATTCACAGCCTGTTGCTGACCCAAGGATTCTTTGGAAAGCAGCATTTCTCCCCAATCATCAGTGTGTTTTGTGACCTCTGGAGGAAAGCCATGAGGAAGATAACTAAGCTTTGCTCTTGTGCATCTTTCTTTGGGCTCAAGTACTCTATTACATATACTAAGATAAAATTCCATATCGTAGTTATGAAAGTCTCATCATCCAGATTTTGACAGGGTATCAGTGGAGGAACATTAACTAAGCAGGAGTCAGATAGCTTCCACCCGTTGTTCTGAGATGCTCTGAACTGTACATAGATGTGTTAAATTACTTTTCTTTTGCCAGGAATTTGACTTTGAAAAGGTGTTCTAGTGTTAAATACATAGACAGACAACATGAACAATGATGTCTAAATTTACCTGGTACTCTTGTCAGTCTCTGTCCATTTTTGTGTGAAACTGAAGCTCACTGTGTAACGCCTCCACATTTATCAGTTTGATATGAATAGAATGTGATAGGGATCAGTATGGTTTTTATTTTCTTATTCTGTTCACCTAAGCTTGAAGGCTTGCACTAAGGAGTGAAACATACTACTTTTGTCCTACAGTTCTCTTTGTTGCTGCTGTTTTCAATCTCCACCCAAAGAGCTGGAAGAGGATAAATTCATTTGAGTTGTACCTAAGGAGATATTTGTGCAGTCTGGCAGAATGGCCGACAGCCCAAACTGTGATTTGAAGTCTCTGAGTCCTCTACAGCTGTTTGAAAGAGTGACTGAACAAGGAGAGAAAGTCAGAGCACTGAAAGCAGGAAAAGCACCAAAGGTATTTGCATTTCATATTTTCAACCCATTCTTTTTCAGTTTAGGTATGTCTTTGCTGAAGAATTTTATTGTTTTAAGATCTATTTTGCATTGTGATGAGAAAAACTTTTGTTAAAAACTGTTTATGTCCATTTTGTGAATGGTGGCATACCTGGAGTAAGGTAGTCACTGGCAAGACCAAAGTTTTTACTCTTGAAGTAAGAACAGAGTCCTAGAAGTCTGGCTTAGAAGTCTGCCTATCCAGTTGTCATACCATGTGACAGGATCCAAGGCATTTATTTCTCAAGTAAATTTATGTCACTTGCATTCTTCCCTGGTTTTAGATGGTTCATGAAAATCTTTTTCTCCAGGAATTATTGTAGACATTATCAAATATGTCTTCCTGTAACTGTACTGAGAGTCCCTTCTTAATCTCCCTTAAATAATTCAGTAATTTGCCATTTATTTCAGGTTCTCAGTTGTGTCATCAGTATTTTGATGAGGAGAACTCAGTTTCAATATGGGCTTTCTTAATGTACTGCTTGTGGGAGTAAGCCTTGAAAACAGAGAGTTGAATGAAGTGTTGTTCTATTTATTGTTTGCATGAGATTTTACAATAGCTTTATATTAAAGAGGTCATAACCATAACTTCTTGTTCCCGTTCGTCTTCAAGTCTGTCAATGAATTGTAATGAATAAGTTATTGTAAGGTGAGCCACTAAAAGCATTGTAAAGTAAATTAAATAATAATTTATATTTTATTTATGTAACATAGAAATTTATGGTAAAATATTAAGCTTGTTATACCTCTGAAAAGAAAACAAGCATTTTTTCATAGGCAGAAATTGAAAAGCAAGACTGGCAATGGTGATGATTTATATTCCAGTGATGAAGTATTTGCTTTTCTTCTACATTTGACATTGATGCTGAAAACATTTAAATAGGATAGAGTTTAGAGTTTATTAATGATGCAGTTCAGATCAAAGCATGGATGCGGGATTTTGAAAAGTTGGGACATTAATGTAATTGTCTGTTTTAAGTATGTTAAGGCAAACAGTTGTTTGGGTTTTTTCTTTTATTCAGGATGAAATTGATGCAGCAGTGAGGATGCTCTTATCATTAAAACAGTCATATAAAACAACAACAGGACAAGATTATCAGGCAGGCTTGCCTCCAAAAGATCTTATAATGATAAACAATGGTACAACTAAAGAAGAGGATGAGGATTTAGTGGATCCCTGGAACGTGCAGACATCAAATGCTAAAGGCGTGGATTATGACAAGCTCATAGGTATAACTCTTCCTTCACTGCTACTAAGGAATTTATGTAAAGTGATCCTAATGACCACAGAAACAACAAGGCATCATAACAAATCCAGATCAATACATCATAGGTAACATTTAATTTATGTCTAATCGTAGCATTTCCATGTGTAACGAATTTGCTGTAACAGATGAAAGTGTCCCAGGTGGAGATTTTCTATGAGAGACTTAAATATTTTGCAAAGAACTTTTAAGTTCACAATCCAAGTTTTAATGTGGTTTGTTTTTTGGTGTAAGGACTGTTATTTGAAATTACATTGATGAAGACACTATGACTGAGTATCTGAACCTTCAGTGGCTGGAATGCAGAAGAGTATTTTGGCCAGGCTAAAGGATTCTTCCTACCCTCTTCTCACATCTCTTATAGATTAGAGAGGGCAGGAATGATCCAAAACTAATGCAGAAATCTGTGAAGTCTAATAACTTCTTCAGAAGGCACACTTACAGGCAGCCAAGTGCTGGCTGGAATGAAGGAGCTGCAGCTCATTCAAAAACATGCAGTGTAATGGAAAATGTTTCAGATGGAGTTGTTAGAAAACTTGCAGTTTTGTAGTCTAAGAAACAAAAGTCTTGGTAATTTCCTCATTGGTTTTACAGTTTGCTATTTTAATAACTTGTTTGAGTCTAACATAGAAACAAGTGAGAGAGCTATTCATTAATTTCTCAATTTTTCCTTTTTTTTAATTGTCAATCTTCAATGCATGTTTAGTACCTCAGCTGTACATTGCTGAGGTCTGCTTAGTAGTTTTTTCTCACAATAGAGCAAACACCCTTACATGGCAGTAATCATATTTGCTTTGGGGACAGTGGCTTGTGTCAGCATTATTTTAACTCTTTGTGATGTTACTGAGAGATTGTTTCAAATGTATGCACACATTGGCTGAGTTTGCAGGAAGTAACAGGAGAAAGAAAAAGTTGGAAAGGGAGAAGTGTGCAAAGAAAAGTATAGGTCAGTGTGAGAGAAGGAAAAAATAGATTTATTAGAATCTGGAAGTGGACAAGATCTCTCAATCTTCTTACTTGCATAGGAGTTACAGAGAAGTGATTTGGGGTTTTTTTCTTAGAGGGAGGGGTTCTGAGAATTTTAGAAAAGGAAGAATTACACAATTGTGTTGGCACAATCTCAGAATCTTCCTAAAAACAGCTTACTATAAATGAGTTCATGCCCTTTTTTTCCAGTAACTGTGTACGTAAGATCTTTCATCTTCCACAGAGCATGGGTTAGCCTAAAGGGTTTTACTTCTTTACACTACTCTCAGATTGATGAATTTGATAAATGAGTCATTCTGCTTGTTCTAAGTGCTGTGTTGGAAATGTTTCAAAGAAGAATGCTAGCCTGGCCACTTCAGGATGTGAAGCAATTGCTGGTTTTTATTGATAAGCTTCCTTATTTTCTTTCCCTTTTAAAAAATAACAGTATAAGGTATTGTCCAAGGACTTGTTACATTGGATAGCTCCTACCCTAAGAGAACTTCTTGTGCCACCTGTAATCTGTTACTAGTGGTACCTAAGAAAACTGCCACTGTGCTTATGTTTAATCAAACACAGAAGAAATGAAATCAGTGTTTGAATTGAAAAAGGTCTTCCTCTCAAATGGTTGTCTGTTGGTTTCATATCTTCTTTTCCTTGTGTGAGCCAGGATTAATGCACTGGAGTCGCAGTTTGTGTTCAGACTCATGTTTATTAATTCTTATCTACATTACAGCCTCACAAGCCGTGAGCTCTAACTGGCAAGTCAGAGAATGGAGGTAAAATGAAGTGCTTCTCTATCTCTACAAGGTCTTTTCAAGGACAATCCATCCAATTATGAAATGCCACCTAAATTATTTTTACTTCAAACCCAATAACTAACTGCTTGAAGTCCGCAAGGCAGACTTTATCAACCAGTTACAGAAAACCACCCAAGCCCGTGAAGAAGAAGGACCCAGACAAAACCCAAAGTCCTCCATCTTGCCTCACATGTATTGCTATATACTAGAATCTTAAATCTAAGTTTTTCACTCTGTGAGATCACACAATACTATTCAAACTACACACCCACAACCCCAGTGCTGTCACTCAGTCGTGGAAGCCTATTCCAAGGCCTCAAGTCAAATGTGGTACTTGCTTGAGGGTCAGTGTTTTTTAGAACAGAAAGCCTGAAATTTTCAGCCTCCAGGGTTCCAACAGTCGTCCTAGATGTGCACTTCAGTGTATGGTAGCACGACAAAAGAGCCTGAAGATATTCTGAGAAGAAGGGTTCTGTCAGCTAAGTACTAGATATGAGCATCCCTAGAAAATTGTTTGTTTGAGCATGAGCAAAGAGCAGAGGAATGAGTGAAGAGGAGCTTTTTGTGCTAGCTGTGCTGATAATTCAGTAAGCTGAAAATTGCAAGTGATACCAAATGGTTGAGGTTGGTGGGCAGTTTTGAAGATCATCTAGTCAGCCCCTCTCCCCAAAGCAGAGTCAGCTAGAGCAGGTTGCTCAGGACCTTGTCCAGTAGGATTTTTTTAGTCTCCCAGGATTGAGATCCCATGACCTCGCTGGGCAACACGTTCCAGTATTTGACCATATGCACAGTATGAAGGGGTTTTGTATGTTTAAATGGAATTTCCTCTTTCTTCTAAGTTGTGCCATTTGCCCCTTGTTCTTTCACTGGCCATCACTGAGAAAAGTCTGGCGCTGTCTTTTTTATTTCCTCTCCATTTCCACTTATGACATATTTATTGATAAGATCCCTCCTGAGTCTTATCTTCCCCAAGCTCAACAATCCCAGCTCCCTCAAACTCTCCTTGTAGGACAGATGCTCTGACTCCTCCATATTCGTGGCCCTTTACTGGATTCACTTCATTATATCCATGTCCTTCTTATGCCCAGAACCAGTGCTCCAGATGTGTCTCCTCAGTGCTTAGTACAGGGAAGGGATCACCTCCCCTGACCTTCTGCAGCACTGTTGCTGCTGCAGCCCACAAGGCCTCAGACCATCCAACCCACAGAAGTGCATTACAAGCTGTATTCAATTCCTTGTCTGTCAGGACCTTGGGACCCTGAGGTCCTTCTGCTTTCCAGTCAGTTGGCCCCCTGCTGTATTCATGTACAGAGTTATTCCTCCCCAAATTCAGGGCTTTGCCTTTCCTTCTGAACTTCATGAGATTCTCATCAGCCCGTTTCTCCAGCCTGCTGAGATCCCTCTTGATAGCACCACAGCCATCTTTTGTATCAGCAACCCCTCCCAGGATTATTTCACCTGCACATTTGCTGAACTGGGCTCTGGGCTCCAGCTGGACTTTGTGCTTGCTGCTCACAACCTTTTGAGCTTGGCAGTTCAGTGAGTTCTCAGTTCTGATTCCTTGAGAGGCTGACCTGGAACAGAGGCTAGACAGAGTTAAGAGAATAAAGTAGGTATTTATTAAAAGGCCTTAAAAGAACACAGCTTGGGCAGTACAAGAGCCTGGCCAGGGCTACACCCAAGATGGACCCAAGATGGTCACAAGATGGATGACTGCTCACGAGTTTTCACACTTTTATAAGTTTTGGTCCATTTATGTATTGAGGTTAATTGTCCAGTTACAGCTTCAGGTTATGAAGTCCCATCCTCCTTGTTTGCTGTCTTCAGTTCACTGTTGTTTATGCTTTTTGGGCTCGAGGCTGCAGTGGTTGTCCTTGGTTCTCAAGCTGGAAAAGGAATGGTTTGTCTACCTACCCTGTGAAGAGAACTTACTAACACTTAATGTGAAGTTCAGAGTTACACACTAAGGCAGCACAGAATCTGAAAAATATGAAAGCTGAAACTTAAGGCATTCTTTCCCCTTTCTGTGCACTTGCCTAGTCCAGATTTCATCAGTTTTGTCTGAGAATGAGCTGGAAGGCAGTGTCAAAAGCCTTACTGAAGCTGAGGTGAACAACATTCACTGTTCTCACCTCAGCTGTAGTCATAGCATCATAGGACTATTAAGTTGGTCTGACAGTGATTTTGCACTCATAAATCCTTGCTGACTACTACCAGTCATCTTCATGTCTTTAATGTTTGGGAATAATTTCCAGGATTATTTGCTTCAGCCCATGCCTACAGATTGAGATGACGTGGACTGGCCTGTCCACCTCAATTTCACAATTCCTTCTTCTAGCCCTTCTTTAAAGTAGGACTGGCATTTGCTTTCTTGCAGTCTCCAGGAGCCTCTCTCAGTTGTCATGACTGTTCAGAGATCATCGAGACTGGCCTGGTCACCAGAGTTACAAATTATTTATATAACAAATATTAGGGAATATATTTCTCCAAATAGTTATAACAGGGAAATGGCAAAGAGGAAAAGTACACAATGAATTTTCAGCAAATGTAAATATGCTTTTGAAAATGGCAGTTCTCAGGACTTCTGCACAGTGAGTTGAAAGCTGTATTTTGGTAAAAGCTAGAACACCAGAGATGAAAAGCACACCAGGAATTTTTTAAAGCTTGTTTAAGAGCAGAGACTGTGTCTTTGTCAGAAGCTGTTTAGAAAGGCAGATTCTTTGTGAGCAGAAGACCCTAAGATGTTCTGAACATTCAAATAGGGAAATAGGTAGGGAAAAATGATCCATTTTTTTAACAGAAAAGGTGAACATGGGCAAAGAAAAGGGGGTTGTGCAGCCTGTGAATGTTTAATAAAGATATTTAGGCATTTCCACAGTACATGAATATTTCTAGGGTAGCTAGTCCCAGTCAATCCAAGGCATTTTCATGTTTTCTGTTTCTCTCAGGTTAGCCTCTTACCAGTTGCTGTTAATGTGCTGAATCATTTTCATGCTTATTTGATCTCTTCTTAGCATTTACTCAGATTATAATTTGCCATTTTGTGATGCATTTTGCATTTTATTAGTGCAATGTTGAATAGTTCTGACATTGAATAGAGCAGCATAGTAGCAAGCAGTAGATTCTTACATAGATTTTCTTCAACATGTTTAAATCATAGAGCATTGGCCTGATTGTTAGGATCCCAGAATTACTGGGAATAGAGAAAATAATGCTATTTTACTGCATCACAACCTTTCCTAAACCATCAAGTCGTAAGTCTTACTGATTGCCCTGAAGAGCATTATGCATTTCCTTTCCAAGCCTCTTGAGGGGAGCAGTGTCTGTAGTCATATACATATTAAAGAATTAAGTTTGCAGAAGAGTACCTGGGGTTGGTGATGTTGTTTGAGTGAAAGTGAAAGATGTTGTCTGACAGCAGAAAATTTAGGCATTAAGAGAGAAACGTTCAGAACCTCACAGACATTTTTATCATATGGCTCAGGCCAAGGTGGTGATCTGAATGTGTTTCTTTAGCATGTTTTTCTGCTTGGAATATCAATGCTTCTGCTGTAAGGAGACTGCAATTATAGTAATTTGTGAATGGAGAAATACTGCATGTTGTGAGTGAGCTGAGCCTCCTGGCATAGAGATAGTGCTGGAGGTGACTGCTGGGTCTTCAGGCAAGAACCACGAAAATTGACTTTGACATTTTGACTTGAAGATGTCTTTTTTGATCTAGCCTGCATTGGTATGTTCTTGGTATTCCAAGATCTGATTGTAGCTATGCTGTGCTTATTTTATTTTTTTTTAACTTTTTATGATTACAGTTCGGTTTGGCAGCAGTAAAATTGACACAGATCTGATTAATCGAATAGAAAGAGCTATTGGGCAAAAACCTCACCACTTTCTACGTAGAGGAATCTTTTTTTCCCACAGGTGAGTTTTTCTTCTGTTAAAATTCAAAAGGTCCTGTTGGGCAGACTTCCTGTGAGAAGTATTGGGAGAAGCTGTAACTAGCAAAACAACATGTGCTTTTTACTGAGGCAAACCAGCTGTGCCATTTGAAATTTGCACCTATTGCAGATTTCCCCTGGCAACACTTGAAACTCTTGATTGTGTTGGTTTCTGATATGTCCTCAATAATCCCAAACTAAAGAAATGTTCTCAGAGTGCAGGCTTGTTTTGACTCTGTGTGGGCAGCCAGAGATTATTATCCAATGAAGTAATTTTAAAAGTTGCACAATTTCAACATTAAATTTTCGCTTCTGATTTTATTTTTATTTTATTTTTTATTTTATTTTTCTCTGAGGTTTTTTTTTCCCCCATGGAGACTGAAGGAGACCGTGCTTTTCTTAAATTAAAAAATTAGTAAACAAGAACTTTTTTTATTTCTAGGACATTTAACATACTATAATTTATTTATAAATAGTTTTGGCTTTAAAAACACTCAGATTTTCAATAAAGACTTTTTACTGTGGATATTTCTTACTAAAGAGTTGTATCTTGTTTTCTCTGTTTTTTTCTCTAGAGATATGGACCAAATACTTGATGCTTATGAAAATAAGAAGCCCTTTTATCTTTATACAGGCAGAGGGCCATCATCTCAGGCAATGCACGTTGGTCATCTCATCCCATTTTTGTTCACAAAGTAAGCTATTTCTACCAGTTGTATTAATCAAAGCATTTTTTTCAAAACAAACATTGAGCATGGCTTGTGAAACTGCCAAAATGATACATTACAAGGAGTTCTGGTTACAGGAAGTGAATATTAATGAACTTAATTCAGTCTTACCTTTTCACTGAAATTATCACAATCCCTGCATCACCATAAAGCCCTCTTCCTTACTGCCTTAGCCATGTGGCACTCCTCAGAATTTCTGTTGTTCCTAAAAACCAGTTCCCTACAAGACTCAGCAACATTACTCTGTAAGGTGGTGCCTGCAGCACACAGAGACATTGGGCTCAGAAAGGTAAAACCTCTTTGAATTCTGGTTCCTTTGCAACTGGTGACCTCTGTCACGTGTACAGGAAACAGTAACAGTGAGTCTTTTTTCTGGGTAAGTTGTCACTGTCATCTGTATAAAACATTTTATCTGTTCACATAAATATAACTGCATATCCATACAAAGAGAAGGGCAGGCCTCTCCGTATAATTTTGTTTAAACATATAAAAATATTTTAGCTGCATGATTTACATCTGCATTTTAACTTCATTTGGGATAAAACACGTCTGCTTCTACTAGGTGGCTGCAAGAAGTATTTGATGTTCCCTTGGTAATACAGTTAACTGATGATGAGAAATACCTTTGGAAGGACATGACAGTTGAGAAGGCATATGAATATGCTAGAGAAAATGCAAAAGACATCATTGCATGTGGTTTTGACATCAATAAAACCTTTATATTTTCGGATTTAGACTATTTAGGGTAAGTATAAATTTCTTTCGAGCATTGTAGTGAAAAAAGTGTCTATATTTTCTCTCTAACTGACTACCAGCAATGTTTTAATAAGTGTGTCTAAATTTGAAAGCTTCAGGACAAGTTTTGTAACACTTGAATTAGAAACATTTTTTTTCTGCTAATATTTTATATCTATTATTGTCATTATCCTGTATAACATATGAACAAATACCTGTGTGTACAATGTGTAAATTAGGAAGAATATATTAAACCAGCTGAAGTGTAAAAATACCTAAACCACCTAGAAACTTCCAGATTGATTTGCTTGAGATGGTATCAGGATCTCTTAGATGTGTTTACATTTATTTGCTTTAACAGAAAGCATTGCAGCAACTTGTTGTGGTCAATTATTTTAATAATACAGCATTGAGTGAAGTTTGAAGAAGAATGTTTATAGTAATTATTGAGGGAAGGGAAGAATAAATTAAACTTTCAAGGCATAAAATTCCTGTTTGTATATTATTCTCTAATTATCATCTCAATTGCCACAAAAAGTCTGAAACCATGAGATTTAATCCTGCAGGTTTTTTGATGTTCTCAGCTTTTGCAGTCAGAGTTTGTACATAAACTCTCCTTCTCTTCTTATTCTATTTTTCCACTTTTTTTTTTCTCACAGGACAAGTGCTGGATTCTACAAAAACATTGTCAAAGTTCAGAAGCATGTCACATTTAACCAAGTGAAAGGAATCTTTGGCTTTACAGACAGTGATTGCATTGGTAGGAAATCATACTAGTTACCAGAAACAGTGCTTGCTTTCACTTTCAGTTGAGCTATTTTAAGTTGTTTAAACAGATTAGTGTCTGCCACTCATGCAACAGACAGCAAAAGCAGGAAGATTATGTTTCTATGCAGGTTCTAATGTTGCTCTTGTTCCTTCAGAACACACTTTACAATGAAATTTCTAGCATAACGTCTACCTTTTTGACTTTTGTGTTTTGTACTTTGCCCTTACTTCAACTTAGTTGTTGAAGGGTCCAAAACAGAGTAGGACTTTTATTTTCTTTTTTATTCTTTTGTTACAGTGATTGGAGCTATAGACAGTCTTACCTTCTAGAAGTTTCTATGCCAAATTAGTAAAGAAACTTGTCAGAAAAAGTTGCATTAATACATACATTTACATATCTGAAGAAAGCTGAGTGCTGAATAGCCTAATTATCAAGGTGCTGGGTAACTCAAGTCTCCCGTTTGCCTCACTACAACTGGAGGTTTCTGTCACAAGAAAATAGATTCTGTGTAAAAATGACATTAAATGCTGGATGTTTTTGAGCATTGTCATCATTCTTCATCCAGTAATTAGGCCAGTGACAGCTTTCACCCTTCACTGTAACCAAGGAATAGATTTCCACTTGTTTTAGCAGTGCACAGATAAAAGATGGTATTGTGATTATGACTTCATCACGTCTGTAAAAATCCAATATTTTCTGCCTGTTCTGGTAGGATTTTAATCAGTTCCAGGTTGGCCACGCTGTGATTAAGCCCTGTATAAAAAAGGAAACTGAGCACATCTGAGATGCTTCACGAGTACAGAGTGCATATAGCAGTGATTTGAGATCTTAGAGGGAAGCTTATGTGATGACTGTAGCTATTCTTTCACAAATTGAGAAAAAATGAAAAGCTTAGTCAGTTCTGTTTCAGGAAAGGGTTGATAGTTCAGTGATCAAGAGAATATGCAGTGATGAACTTTTGCTGAGGTCAGTGTGGTCACAGCTTCCCTTTTGTCATTAGCTTTTATGCCAGCTGAAGGTTTGTCGACGTTGCAGAAGCTTCCTCCAATAAGGCAGCAGTACTTGATAAAAATAGAGCTTGGTCTGCAACTAAGTATTTGGATGATTCACTTATGCATTTTATATATTGCAAAAAATTCTATGTATCACTGCTTCTGTTGTGTGATTAGGTTTTCCAAACACGTTTTTTAGGTAAGATCAGCTTTCCTGCTATCCAAGCTGCTCCATCCTTCAGTTCATCATTTCCACAGATATTCAATGGCAAGGAGAATATTCAATGTCTTATCCCATGTGCTATTGACCAGGTGAGAAATTCATATTGATTAATTTGGTTTTCGTGGATTTGGTTTTGTATTGTACCATTCAAGCTTCATGGTGGTGTCCCAAGACATCTGTAAAACATTCCTGCAAGCACTTTTCTGAGGTAGAAACTGAAAGATTGAAAAGATGAAGGCTTAACCCAACAATCATGTATTCATCCAGTCTTGGATCTCAACTCTGTTCACACTGAGCTGACATCTAGGAAAGCAAAGACAGTAACATTTATGCAAAAGCACACTGACATGGGGGTAAAGAATAAACTTTTGGCCATCTCCATGGAAACTTGGACAAGTTGGAATGAGCTCAGCTTGCAGCACAAGAGATTTCTGTTGAACCATGGGGAAAACCCCTCTCTCAGTAAGAATAAAGAAGCATTGAAATAGTTTGCCAGAAAGGCTGCAGAACCTTAACAATTCAGATTTATAGAGGGAGCTGGAATAACATCAGATACAAATGAGAATTACAGGGTCTTTACTTTAAGTAAATAGTGTTTCTAGGAATCACATCCTGCACTGTCTAAATCTTCAGTTATTTTAGTCACAGGGTCAGACACTGGAAGATGATGTAATCATATTAATCAGCCACAATATTATGAAGTAATATTTCACTTTGGTTTAAGTCACATCATCAGCATGGCACTGCCAGCTTGATTGCTGATTTAGTTTAGTTTCTCTGCTTGTTGTTAGAATGCTTTGGGAGAAAACTTTCATTTTAGGCTGCATCTGTCTCCAGGCATATTAAGCATAGTTTTAGCAACTATTTGAATTCATGTAAAATTTTGTAAATATGCCTGTTACTTAAGGGAATTCGAATGTACAGCATTATGGAAAAGAAAAAAAGAGGCTTTTGTTTGTTTGTGTTCTGAATGAAGTGGATTGAAAGTAGGTTCTGGAATATTTTGTGGTTTGTTTTTTTCAGTTTTTGTTTTTCTGACATCACTGCTTATGGCATGAATGAGTCAGCATCAATCAGCTTTCAAATCACATTTGCCAACTTTATTCTGTGCTTTTATTGATGGTTGTTTCAGGATCCTTATTTTAGAATGACCCGCGATGTAGCACCGAGAATCGGGCAGCCTAAACCAGCCTTACTCCACTCAGTCTTCTTCCCAGCCCTGCAAGGAGCACAGACCAAAATGAGTGCTAGTGACCCAAACTCCTCCATCTTCCTCACTGATACACCCAAACAAATCAAGACAAAGGTAAGCACCTGCAAAACCTGACAGCACGAAGGTTTACAACAAAAAGGAGAGGTGGTCATAGAATCGCAGAGTTGTTTGAGTCAGGAAAGACCCCTAAGATCATAGAATTCAACCATAACCCTATCCCTGTCAAGTCCTCTAAACCATATCTACAGGTACCATATAAGTAGAAATATTCTCCAGCTTCCTCAGGAAGTGCTGCAGAGGTTGGCCCACAGCTCCTGCCTGACACTCCTTTGCTATCCCCCTCAGCTGTCTGACACTGCCTTCAGAGATCCTTCTGGTTACAATGACAACCTTTAGCTTTTTCCTTCAACATATATGAATCGGTTTTTCCACACATTTCATGGCAGAGCATCTTCAGGAATTGATTGAGTTATGCAAACTTAGCTAGACTATCAAAATGATCCTTTGCATTACCAGCTAGTCTGACAGTACAAATATTAGTTGGGATATTGTACAAAACATGTTTGTTTTTCTCATACCTGCAGAGCACTGGTGTAAGAATAAGAGCTGTGAAGGCTCATGCTCTTAAAATAAATATTATGTTGCCATAGTTTTGGAATCTGACAGGCTGTGGTGTAAACCTAATAGACAGCTCTTTCTCTTGAGTGCCTCTCCTTGTTGGGAGCAGCAAACATTGCATGCTGTTAGTTACAGCACAGGTCAGGCCTTTCCTGCTGCTTGAGAATCTGTTGCTGCCAATTCACCAAGAAATCTGCTCACTCCAGTTTACAAATAAACATTATGAATTTCAACTCAGAAGGGGTATTTTCTTCTGAGTATGTTCCCAGTTTGTTTCGAAGTTCAAAGGAAGATTTTTCTTATCTGGTGTCAGATGATTTAGTTTGGCAGAAGTTCACCTGTGTTGTGGTATTTAAAGAAAATGAAAATCAGTCCTTGGGAAGGAATTTATAGGCATGAAACCAGACATTAAATAACTGTCAAAACAAGAAGAAAAGATATTTATGTTGTTTCTTTTGGGCAGACTTGGATTAATTGTCTTATGGTGAGACTCTTCCACAGCCACCTCATTCCTTTTTGTAGGAACTGATTAAGCAGTACTTCTTTGAAGAATTGGAATTCTTCATGTGTTTGAATTATCATAATTCCAGTTTATTTGCACAATTACAGAGTTGCTTCAGAAAAAAAGCTGTAATTCAGAATAGAGAATATGTGATTCATGGTAATATTGGTAACATTCTTCGATGGTTTTTTTCCTGGCAAGTAACTTGTGATCTGCAAAAAGATACAAGTTCATAAGTCCTGATTCTACTGTCTTTAAACTACTTGAAAAAAATAAAAAAATTAATCTAGCTACTTGGAATATAAAAGACATAAAGAAAAGTCCTGCACATGATGTAAAGTGTTGAGTAATGGAGGACAAGCTGAGATTTATTTCAGCTTCTGATGCCCATCAGAAACAAGTCTTTATGGAAATAGAGCTTGAGTGAAAGACCAAATACTGTTATAGCAAATAAATGAAAAAATATATTAGGAAGGGTGATTTCTGGTCATGAATGAAGGTTAAAAAGAGAATGCTATGCTGGATTAAAAAATGACTGCTTACAGCATTTTTCAGATTATTTGTACAGTACTAATTAATGAGATTCAAAACTTACAGGTAATGGAAGATAAAAAAGTAGTATATATTGGGAGTTGCTGAGAGGATTCTGGGTAATCCACTGAGATGAGTGGCAGCATTTTAATAGACAATTCTTATTGTACCTATCAGGAAATTACAACTCAATTGCTTGTTTGTTTTCCTATAAAGTGTTACTTAGATTTTATGTCTATAGGCATATTGAGGGATTCAGAAAAATTCAGGGGGAAAAAATCAGTGCATCACTGTGGATAAGTCACTGAAAACCTCAGTCAATGAGTAGGTGCCAGAATATGTAAAAAAATGAATTTGAGATTAAGAAAGGAAACATTTTGTGTTTCAACAAAAATAAGCTTTCACCTGGCATATTGTATTTAATCCCTCTCTGGGAAGAACACAAACTGTAGAGATAAAGGGCGTTGAATAAAAAATCATTCAAGCTTTCAAAATCTATTAAGGAGGAAGGTCAGTGCAGAAGAGTATGTAAAAACTTCATTTTACAGGTGCTGAGACAGCTATTCAGGCTGCCCTACTATATAAGAATAGATGCAATGTGGCAGATGGCAGTTCATTTCCTTAAAATATTCATCAGTGCGTGATTTCTGATTCTAGTTCATTGACACAAGGCTTCAACTTGGTTGGAGAGATTCAAAAAAGCACTAGACAGTCTATACAGATAGCAGGAATGTTCATAAATTGTAAATATATAACTGCTCCTAGATACCAGAACTAAAAAGAGACCTATTTCATATGCAAATGTGTCTCTTGGCAGGTTGATTACGGTATCTCAAAAGATACAAGAGCTAAATGAAAGCTCAGCATATGGTTAAGAAATATTTTTTCCCTCCACTTAGCAATTTATTTTCTTTAAATTTTTAGGAAGATTAGCATTCTCAGAGAGTTCTACATATGTATAAATGTTTAAAATAGGCCAGTAGCTTCTGAATTTATTGGGAATGGGATTAACAATTACATCTGTTCAATAGTGCTGTTCATCTGCCTATAGGAAATTATGTTTAAAAAGAGGGAGGTTGTCAGCAAATACTCCATTTTTAAACTGAACAATTGGACATTGGTCTGATTTTAAGCATTGTAGACAGACTTCTGTAATCTTTATTTTGCTTTCTCTTGTTTTCCTTTTCACCAAAAAGAGGAGATTAGGTAATCTCTAGGATTTCTGCAGGATTTTCCATGCCTTCTTTATCCCTTTCAAAATCAATTTCTTGATAAAGTAAATATCTTTTGTTACATGAAGTACATTTTCTGTAAGCACAAATTCAGTCCAACAGCTTCAGCAAAAGGGACTTAAAACTTTTTTGACTGAGCCTTGGGTAGATTATATTTAATTTTCACTTAAATTTTGTTGTAATTATGCAGTGTGAGGAGTATGTGTATAGCCATTTTCTCTGCTCAGTTCTAATGACCTCCTTTTTTTTCTGTCTTGGAGCTCTGCTTTAACTTGCCCCACTCATTCTTCAGCTAATCCTAAGTAAAGAATTTGGAGGATGCTGACGCCTCCCTGTTTGCAGTGAAGCAATCCCAGCTGTGGTGGGAATGGCAGCGTGAGCTGTGCTGTTGTTTCAGATTAACAAGCACGCCTTCTCGGGAGGCAGGGACACCATCGAGGAGCACAGGAAGTACGGAGGCAACTGTGACGTGGACGTGTCTTTTATGTACCTCACCTTCTTCCTGGAAGATGATGACAGGCTCGAGCAGCTGAAGCAGGTGAGGAACCAAACTGCAGGCAGGGTTAATCCTTCCCTGCTCTGAGGACAGAGCTGTACCTCACCCTCAACAGAGCTGTAGCTCAGTCCTCCCGTGAACCTTCTGCAGGAAGGTAGTTTTGGTGTTATTCTCATGCTCTCCATCCCTTGCAGGTTTCAGTATTGTATCTCAGTTTGTGTTTCTTTGCAGTGTTCTTTCTCACAGGCCAATTTCTCTCCTTTAAAACAAAAAATCCCTAGCGTTTTCACAGGAATCTCCAACACTGCATAGTGTTTCCTACCTTTCAAATGAGGTCATTTTGGGATTAGTATTGTTTGAATTATATAACACACTCTGCCTGTTCCTTATGGTAAAGTACCTAAACATTCTACAAAACTACAAAAGTTTATGTCTAAAGCTTGCTGGTTTTTGGTTTTTTCTTATCATCACAAGAAATCTAGTAGCTCTGAGGAATTGATTTGTTGATCCCAGGTGAAAACTGCTTCATATATATTGCATTTTCTTTAAGCCTCTCTGGCAGACTTCTGTCCCCCGGGCTGGTAGCAAGCCATTTCCCTTGCTTTCATCCCCAGGACTGTGTGGTGTGTGTTCTCTGGAAGGCAGGAGCTGCACTAGGTAACACCCATCTCACGTTGCTTTATCAGCTCTTTCCTGCTGGGAACAGCTGCAAGGAAATCAAGATCTGCAGATTCTACTCCTTCCCACACTAGAGCAGGGTTGGATAGCTGCTCTTTTCTGTGCTGTTGTAAATTCCTTATGGAAACGTGAAGGACATTTGACTTAAAGAGATTTTTTTCATTAATCTCCGACCACTGCGAGAGTGTCAGCCTAAGTCTGCTGCAGAGCACAAAGCCTGGCCCACAGCTTGCTGCTCTACTCAGAACCTGAGTAGAAAACATAAACCCACCCCCTATAGCAGCATCAGTGCAGCTGCCTCACTTCTAGCACCAGGGGACACTTCCAGAGAAAGCAACATTGATGTTTTTATAACAAACAAGCAAAAAATAACACACACTGCCCAAACTGCACCACTGAAATTGCAATTCTTTTTGTTCTTGTTAATGTATTTTAATCTTGCTGAGTGAACATCAGCAGCATTTCCACCTTGAACAGGTGTTAAAAATGGCCTGATGACGATGGGAGGTAAGATTATCGTGTTTATTGTCATTTCAAATATATCTGAGCTGTCCAGGCATGGTTGCTAAATGTGGCTGAACCAGTAAACTGTTGGCCTGTAAGCTGAAGCATTTCAGTATTGAGCAATGGAATGGATTACCAGCTGTGAATATGACTACAGTGTGAACATAGATCGAGTGTCTTTCCTATAAAAAGGATATTTTAATCACATCTAGCCTCTTACCCAAATGCAGTAAGAGAAAAATCATGAGAATTTGTACTTGTTATTGAAAAAAAAAAAGGCTTAGTGTGACTGTTTATTTGAACTAGGATTCTGGGGAGGAAAATTGCAGTTTCCTGTGAGTAATTACAGGATTTCCTAGTTAAACTTGTGAATGTAGTTTATTGAGTCCTTATAATAACATGTCACATATGAACTTTGCCAGCTGTCCTAGTCTTTCAACAGGCAACTCTGCAAGTTGCATTTTCAGAGTGATACCAGATAATCTTCTAAGGCATTTACTGACCTTTCAGTCACCCAAATCTGTCTTCTAAAGAAATACTGATCACTGAGTCTTTTTGTGAATGGCACCACGTTCAGGAACCAACAAATACTCTCTTGACAGGCCTACACCAGTGGGGAGCTGCTCACAGGAGAGCTGAAGAAGGTGCTTATTGAAACAATGCAGCCCTTGGTAGCAGCTCATCAAGAAAGAAGGAAGCAGGTCACAGATGAGATTGTGAAGCAGTTCATGACTCCAAGGAAGCTGGCTTTTGAATTTTGAATGAATGTATATGTAACTTAGCACTTGATAATCCACAACCAAGTAACTGTTGTCTTCTGTTGTATGTCATCATCCCTGGTTATGTACAGCCTGTAATCAGTGCTTTATAAATAATGAGTAAATTATCATGAACAGCAGAGTACAGAAAAAGTTTAAAATAGGACTTGTATCTATTTAAAATCAGACTATGCAAGACAGAATTGACCAGTCTTGCAGAAAAGCATGTATGTCAGCCCAACATTGTATTTTAATGTATTTCATGTTGAAAATATAAATAAAATTTCCATTTGATGATAAAGACTAACTTGGAAATTGTTCTAAATATGTTGATGAGAGGTCATATCTCAAAGTAATAAATAGTAGCTCCATTTTCTTTTGTACAATGTACCTTGGTTTGCTAGACTGTGTCTTCTTGGGCTTGTGAGAACATGCTGCACACAAAAAAGTAGTGAATGTTACAAAGTGGGATCAGTACAGAAAGAGTGGATATCTGTGAGTTGAACACTGGAGAAAGAATATCAGACTTGTCTTGCTATTGCCTTCCTCTTTGACATTGGGCAAGTTGCAGAAACCTCACTGTACTTCTTTCTGGAGCTTTTTACCTAATCTGAGTGCCTCTGGAGGGAGGAGGTCAAGAAGTTGTCAGGTCCTTGATATTCTCAGGTAAAAGGTAGTATAGAAATGCAAATATTAGTTTCTAGTTATAAATAACAAGTGTTAAATCATGCTGTGAAAATTGAAGTCACACTGTACACGGGGATACTTCTAGTACTGTCTGTTCTCTTTCATTGCACCAGGAGGTTTAAACTAGGGGTATTTATTTTATTATGTATTCCAGTAAGAAAATATACTTTAAAATACTTCATGTAATATTATCTCCTTTCTTCAAAAGAACTTTAATGTCTTTGCTATGACTTATGGGAGAAGAATCCAAATTTTTAGCTGTTTGTTTTGATCTGAACAGTGCTGAGTGCAAACTCTTAGATCTATCTTGTATAGAAGAGAAAATTGCTAACCCAGTATAGTCTTAGCAAAGGTGGTTTTATTTGATGTAGATAACACAGGTATGTTAACCTGCTTATGTTTGTTCAGGGAACCAGGGAAAAGGCAGAAGTGCAAGGCAAACCTGGGCCTATTGCATGAGTTTCAGACTTGTGCTGGAAATAGCAAGGCTTAGCTTTTGTCTTTTTCTTTACAGTTTGTGTGAGCTGACATTTCTAATCCAATGCCATTGACTTCAGCGCATTAGTGAAAATGTTTCCCAGAGACTGTCTCCATAACCCACAGGCAAAGCATCTCAGTGCCAGCAAGGGCTTAACAATGAGGAGAAAAACTTTTTTTTTTCTAGAAGTGGAGCAATTCTTAGGGGAAAATAGCAGCTTCTTAAATCCAGTAATAAATAAGCTAAGTCTTAATTCCTTCAGACTTTAATGATGACCTTCCTGTTCTTGCAGTCTATTCTTTGTCATCTTTAAGCCATACATAAAAGATAAGCCTTAAATTGACTTTAAAAGTGCTTTTACAAATTTATTATGCAAATATATTGTTTAAAATATATGCTGATTTGTTCTGCTAGATTTATTTCATTAGCTGAGAATTAATTTTGTTCTTCGGCAAAGGGAAATATGCCATGGGAGAAACAGTGCCGTGTTCCGTTCTAGATAAACAGGTGGATTATTTTATAACAATTGAAATATGTTTTGAAAGTTCTAGAAAGGAAAGTGAAAGGATAACTATTTCGTATTTGTTTACTGAACAAGAACTGTTTTCAAGTCCCCTGATGCATTCATACCAACGTGCTTCTGAGATGGTAGTTTCTCAGAGGAGTCGTGGTGAATTCTTGACTCTGTTGTAATTACTGTTCATGTCCCAGAAGTCATTTTAAAGGTCAAGACAAGGCAGTTTCCAAAAACACATTTAAATGTTATCAGGCATTGTTCGTTACATTTTCCTCAGTATGCTCATTTTTTTCATCTCACTATAATAAAAATGTAGATAAAACTCTGCATCAAACTTCTTTTGTTTTACTTTTTTATTATTTTTAAAAAGCCTTAATTTGCCCTTACTCTGGTTTTGACCTCTCGTCCTACCTTTTTAGGTGTTGATTTGTCATCTGATGTAGCTGGTCCTTGTTTTGGAGTACTGAAATGGAGTGTCTTAGAAGCCTTTCCAGGCAGAGTTCAGGCTGCTCCCAGGCTGAGCCAGCACGGCTCAGTTGTCCAGAGATGGCCTGGTCACAAGACTTGGATGTTGCATGTCCCTGTGCACATCAGCCAGCTCTGGGATGGGGCAGGGTCAAGGTTTGGTGTAGGTTTGGTGTAAAACTGGTGCTTAAGTGGAAACTCGGTGCTCACAATTTCTGTGCAAAAGCAGATTCTGAACAGCTTCCCACAACGCTTCCACAATCTCCAAGAGGAGTGCTGAAACCTACTGCATATTCCTGAGCATGGTCAGAGCAAACAGGAGCTGTCAGCAACATAGAACCTGATCCTGAGTGTGTAGCTTTTTTCTAAGAGGTTTTTTCCTCAAGGCCACCAACTTTTTTGCTGAAAGAAATTGTTTATACAACAAGCTGCAGTCCGTATAGCAGAGTAAACCTAAACCCAGTATCAGCACAGCGAATGTGGTACCTTCTCTCTGTTAGCTGGCCTTCAGCTAGCTGATTTATCAAAGTAAATAGTTCTGTGATCCTCAGAGTAGCTAAAGGCCAAGATAATACAAATCAGAAAATAAAGCAGTCGTGCTGAAAACCAGAAGCCGAACACCCAGCTTGGGGTGTGTGTAGTGAAGTACATGATATATGTCCTGTCAGTAAACAAAAATCAGTTCAAATGTATGTGCCTGTGTTTACAGTACTCACAGTCAGTTCCTGTACCTTTGCTGTTTGTATCAGCTGCCAGTTCTTCCTCAGGTTGGCACCCACGCAGTGTGTAGATGTTTTTCCTAGTATAGTGTTCTAAACAGGATGGATTGCAAAGCCCTTACCTTCCTGAAATAAGCTGCTTGGAGATAGAATTTGCCTCTCCTGTAGCATTTGTTCAGACCACATGAAAGCCTGCTTATGTGTGGTGCTGAATACCCCCAGGCTTAGAGTTATCAGCCCCTTGCTCTGGCTTCTGCAGTTATTCCCACTCATATTTACAGTTCCTCTGTAATTCCTCTCCCTTGCAATCAGCTGTATTTCAGTTACACCCGCAGGAGGAGACATTTTTAGTTATCTGAGTGCATGAGCACACTGGGAAAGATGAGTTGTTTAATATTCAAACCTTGGGCTGACCGTGGATGGTATCAGTGCTGCCTAACAATAAATGGTTGTTTAGTCTGTTTTGCAGGCATTCTTTCACTGTCTCAGTTCAGAGAACGTAATGCCTGAGAACAAGGTTGGCTGAGAATAACATGGTATAAAGGAGTATGATTCCAAACATCCAGACAGAGATAAATCACCGTCCAGTTAAATTCATCCCTTGTAGAAAGAGGTTAGTAGACTCTTGAGAGGAATTCCAAACCTCAAGGACATAATTAAATCTTCTGTTTTAAGGACTTTCTGACTAAAGGAAGTTTGGTGTTGACACCCATATCTGTCACCAGGTAGGTTGCTGAGGCCATAAGCATTTTGGAAAGAATTCAGTTCAGTGTTGGGTCTTTCATTTCACCCCCCTTGAGGTGACATAGTGTGCACCAGCCTGGCCCCTTCACACTGCTCTTGGATCAGCTGCAGGAGCTGGGTAGACCCTTGAAACAATTCAGGTGCTTGTTTGATATGATAGCATGGCTGTGGACATGTTTGAAGAGCCAGTTGAAGGCTTGGATTTCAGGGGGAGTTGTGGAGCTTTTTAGTGGTCTCTCTGGGGTATAAGAGGTTCCCTTTATTCTTATGTCTAGGAGCACTTGAATTCTTTAAACCTGTAGTTCTTTCTGCATGTGCAAGGCAGCTGACAAGTCCTGTCTGCTGCAAAACTGCAGTCAGTATAGTACAACTTTTAAAATACAGTATTCCCCCTTCCCTCCAATAATGTATTTTTAGCAGAATATGAGAGGTTAGATCCAGAATGCTTCAAGTGTCATCATCCAGGGATTAAACCAGATGTATATATGTGGCCCTTGAGGCAGGAGGAGCAAACTAACATTTCTGGATTTAGGGATTTTTCCTTCTGAAGCAACAGTATGGGCATTGGTTTTTCAAGTGACTTTTTCATAGAAAAAAAAAAAAGTAGGAAAAAGTAATGAAAAATAGTAGTAGGAAGATGAGAAAGAAGTAATAGAAAAGTCTGAAATTCTTTCAAAATGCACCTTTGGCTGCTCCCAACAGCACCATTTAAAGGGAGAAGAGTATGCACTTTCACAGGCTGGAAATCTTGACTATGCTCTACAACTTTGCAACTCTCTGACTTCCCTGACCCCGCCAGCACACAGATTTTGTGGCAGCCTTTCCTTCGAGGAGCAAAGAGGCTTTGCATCCATCCCTGCGCTCGCTGCAGGAGGAGAGCAGATTGCTTCCAAAGCTGTGCCAGGCTGGGAGAGCCGAGAGGCTGAGGCTGTGCAGGCTCGGGGGAATCACGGTCCTGCCGCCAGAGCATCAGCGCAGTTCTGTAAACAGGCCGTGCCTGCCACTCATTAAAGAGCGGCGGGGAAAGAAAGGACATTCCTGCTTCGGCTGCTGCCAAGGGGATATAATTGGAGAGTGCTTTGGGGAAATTACTGCTGGGAAAGGGAAGCTGCAGCCTGAAGCACAAATATGTGAGTGACTCGGTGAATGCAATGCAGGCACAGCGTGTAAAGAGCAGGGGCTGGAGAGTGTTAAATATTACACAAACTCCCCCCGGCTCTTCCTTTGGTTGTGAGGATCATTTTCTGTGCCAGTAGAAAGAAAAAAAAAATTACTTGATTTACCAAAACCCCATATCAGACAAACAACTTATTACAACATAAAAATTTGCAAATGTTTCAAGGGCCTAAGGAGCAGCTACAGTTTAAATACCTTAATGAGATAAAAGGGAGGTTTTATATGAAGCCAAGGCTCCCTGATGAGTTTGTAATCCTATAAGAATAAAACAAAGCCATCAGGCGTAAGCTTTGGGCTGAAATGTCCATGCTTCTTATGCTGTTCATCAATTCAACAGTGGTTTGTGGATGCTGTCTTACTAAAAAAAAAAAAAGTACACTTTGGACAGAGTGGAACAAGCTATTTTTTGTTTATATAATGCTCTGTAAATCTCAGTACACCTTCATACGTTACAAAGACTACCATGTTCACGGGAAAGGCACGAACGCAGTTTAAACCCAGTCCTTTGAAAAGCACCTTTGCCCCCTCCTTCCTCACACTTTCCCTCACACAATGGACCAGGCCTTTGTACTTGTGCTGCTCCGATTCATCTGTTTGCATGCGTGATTTGATGACATCCATGGGGGTAGCAAATCCCCAGGCCAGGACTCCAGCAAAGCCACCAGAAAGCAGCACAACGAGGAAACCTGCAGGAGAGAGTGAAGGGAGAAGGGCAGCTCACTTGTGTCTCCTTCAGCTACAGCCATCTCAGATTTGACAACAAACTTTGGTAACTTCCATGCTTTTCGGGAGTTGTTTTGTGCAGCTCTTGCAGTTGCATGTTTCCAGTGATCTCAGAGAACTCTTGCACACGTGACACTTTGAACACCATGTGAACTAGATGTGGTACAGCCTGAGAGCACTCACACCCTCTTCAGATGGATCTAATTTTTATAATTCTCAGGGAGATGCTCTTTTGCTGAATCTTACCTATTCAATCTTTTCTCAAAGTGGATAGTTGCTTTTGCTTTTTGGAGCCAAATCACAACTAGGAATTTGAAGTGTCTTTACCTTCTCTGCCTGGACTTCACATTCAAGACCCTTGTCTGAGCTCCATGATGGCTCCCAGGAGCTTTGTCCATGTTTAATTTCTCATTATCCTCTTTTCACATTAACAGGATTTCATATCCACTCGAGGCACCAGTGTGTGGTAAAAACCTCCCCTGCAGGAGCAGGAGGAGCTGCTTGGGGACAAGGTGGGGCCAGTGAAGCCCTGTCATGCAGGCTGCTGGCACTGGGCCTGGGGCCAAAACTAGCACACACAGAGCAACCCCTCAGGAGCATCTGGGTGAGGTTTTATAGGTACTGGGTGCTGTTTGCCCAGACCCTGGTTTCCCTCTTAGTGGGGGACTAAATAAGCCATTTTTGCAGGTAATGCCAGATGCTTTCCAACACCTACCTGGTTTATTTCTCGTGTCTGGTGTGAGCCAGTCACACAGAACAGAGTAGGAAAGGAAATATACAGCAGAAGCAGAGCAGTCCCTGCAGAGTAATGCAGAACAGCCCTTGTAGAGACCTCTTAATCCTTCCTCCTTGATGATAACCTTCAGACAGTGCAGAGACCCTCGGTACTTTGGCTCGGAAACAGGCTGATGTGTGATGGAAGGGTGTGGGTTCCTCTGAGTCTGCATCCGAACTTTAGCCACTTCACTGGGGTTTGTCAACACAACCTGCAACACCAGAGAGTGGCACTTTAACCCTCACAGTTAAACGGTGTTCTGATCTCCCTCCTGCAAATCCTTGTCTCCCAGCTTTTCAGGCAATAATATTGTGTGCGAGTTCCAGCAAGCTCCAGCCTCCTCCCCTCTGCCTGTGCTGCTGCACCCAGCAGCAGCAGGACACGTGTGTGAGCTGCACTGGGCAGGGAGGGAGGCAAGGCAGAAACCAACACAGGATATTAAATACCTGTAACTACTTGCTAAACTAGGTGGGTGTGGAGAGGGGGGTGTCCTCAGCATACATCAGGGCTCTTATTTGTATCTGTATTAGAACCAAGACCACCCAGACTATAAAAATTTAGCCCATGTTGAGTCCCTGACTGCTAGGAAACACCTAGAGACCTGACCATGTGCCCTACTCTGTGAGAGGACTGTGAGTAGGCACACATTTGTGCCCAGCGTGCCATCGGCGTGGTGGGATGAGCTCCACCACACTCACAGCACCTGTGGGTGCTCAGCCTCACCTGCCTGTGGGCAGCTGCTCCTGCACCCAGCCTCGGCCCTGTCCGAGGATCCTGCACGTTTGCAGGCAGCCCCATCAGCTCTCAGTGGAGCCCCGAGGAGTTTTCGGCGGCGGCAAGGCAGCGCCGTGCCCTGCCCATTCCTGCAGCGGCGCTTGTGCAGCTGCTGGGAAAGCACCGGCCTGCGCTTTCACTCAGCCATGTCCCTCTTACATAAACCATCGCAGCCCCGTGGGGGGTTTGCTGCCTGTGCTGGTTTTTCTCCCTCGTTCTGCGTTTGCTGCCAAGCCCTGTGTCATTTCCATGGCACGTTCTGAAGCGTTCCGGCGCTCCAGAGTCCGGCTCGGCCACGCCGCGGAGCCGGGCAGCGAGGGGGCGGCGAGGGCAGGGCACGACCCGCCCAGCAAAAACAAACCCTGCAAAAACAAACCCGCCAGGCTCCCCCGCGGCCTCCCGGGCCGAGAGCACATCCCCTGCTTTCCCCGCGGGCTGTTCACCTACCCGGGCGGCGCCGGCAGCGGCTCCGGCCAGCGAGACATCGAGCGGGGCGGGCGGCGCGTCGCGGGCGCCGTGGCGCAGCTGGCACACGGCGCCCAGCGCGCCCCGGTACGTGCCGAAGGACACCGAGGACACCGCCGACACCGCCAGCACCGACGCGCTCACACCCCGGTAAAAGCCCCGCACCTCGGGGAAACACAGCGGAAAGGCGAGCTTTAAGGGTGAATGGCATGGGAAACCATCTGCTCGAAGGCACTGGCTGAGTCAAAACTTATTCCCACCTTACAGCTCGTCAGCAAAGCTAAATTTCACCCCGACCCCTCTCCCTTGTATGCAACCAGTGCCCATCCTCCCCACACTGACAGAGAAAGCTCTGCTGCTCTCAAACAGGGCATCTGCCCCTGCTATCAGCAGCTCTGATGAGAGGCACCTACCTTTTCTGTCCTGTATGTTTCCTGAACACAGTGCCAAAATCCTCTGTAGTGGTTCTCAGTCTGAATTCTCACCTAGGAATACAGGGACAACTTTAAAATGCAGATAATCAGGCTAAAAATAAATAAAACAACAAATGCCATAGCAGCAAACCAGATAATTAACCATAAAATAACATCACCAAGCAGTTTAATTTTTTTGTTGTTGTTGTTAGAGACAAACACAACCAAATACAATGACATATGGAGATGTAATGCAGATTAAGTATTATTTTTTCTGAAAAGGAGTAGGAAAACAAAAGGGCCTCCTTATTTTTGTTCTATAGTCAAGAAATACAGCTCCAACAGGTACCTTTACTGTGTCCAGTGGATAACCCACGGCTGTGCTTAGACCACCTGAAACAGAGAATATGTTGGAGGTGTTTAACAGGACATGTCACCACAGACATTTCACCCATGACAGAAGGGCACTGGGGAACAGCAGGAAACAGCTCCAGAGCCCAGCTGTGCCTGGCACCAGACTTCTCCAGCCCCAGTAATGACGTCTGAGCCAAGAATGAGAAAAATGCAGATTTGTCTGTGTGACCAAGGCTCACTCAGAGGAGGAAACAGAATATGGGAAATTTATCAGGGAGGAACAGCAAGATGGAGCAAGATGGGACAGGGAGAGACACTGAGACCACTGCCCTACGGAACACGAAGGGAGGCTCTTGGGCTGTCTTTGTGTCCCCTCTCAGCTTAGGCACTAAAACATCTTTGGATGCTTTGGACTATGACCAGGCACCCTCATGTGAGGTGCACAGCATCCCCACTCACGCAGGCTGGAGCGGCTTTGGCTTTCAGAGCTCGGCGGGATTTGGGGCAGGGAGGGATTAGCGCTGGGAGTGTCCGGAGGCGGCGGCAGAGCCCGCCCAGCACGGGCAGCTGAGCATCACTGCACAGCCTGCCCAGCCCCCGGGGCCGCGTCAATCCTCCAGCAACACCCACGCTCACTCCTAAGGCCTTAGAATAGCCGCTGGATGTGTATTAATCCTCTGAGACAAAGCTACTGCCTTAACGGCAATGAAGGAGGGCTAAAGAGCTCTAACGAGGATTTCCCTCTGTTGCAATAATAAATAGATCTCACCTCACTGCATTTCTCAGCTCTGAGCTAAGTGTTAGCAGGTAACAAAAGTGCTGACCAGAAAACTTCCCCCAGTACATCACCTGCCAAGCCACCTGAGAGGAAATCAGGGTGCAGAACAATGGAGCTGTGTCTGTGTAAGTTATTTAGACAGAGATCAAGTTCATAGAAATGCTGAATGAGCCCATCAGGCAGCCAGGCAATCAGAGATATGGGGCACATCTGGTTGCTCACCCGTTGAAAACTGCATCTCACTGAGTTCTTCTTTGAAAAAGAAAAATTAAAACCCAAAGTACTTTAAAAAGTGTTAGTTGGTGTGGGCATGTTCTCTTGTGGTTACATGGCTGCTTGAGAGCTCTGCAAAGCTCTCCCATGTTCTGGAGAAAAGCAGCAGCTGCCATTGTGAGTCACCAGGAGACAATCCCAAAGTGCATTACTCAGAGGAAAACAACCAACAGCATCTTTCTGGCAGAAAATTGAAGTTTGTTCTTCAAAAACATCTATCAAATCTGACACCAGACAAACAGCAAGGAAGGGGGGAAAGGGCCTGGATGGAAGAGAGAGGGCCAGGGGGAATACACAGGCCATAACATGATTTGAAGGAGTGATGGCTTTGCTCCAAGCAGAGAGTGACAGTGCACAAAGTCATCTGGGGACACCTGTGCCATCCCAGGCTCCTGGCCATGGGCCAGGGCAAACAGGGACACTGCCAGCCAGGGAAGAGCAGCACAGAGTCACTGCCAGGGTGACAGTGCTGACCTCCCAGCTGCAGCCCCCGGCCCGAGCACCCCACCTCAGCTGGGAGGTTTGGACACATCCCGTCATTTGCAGAATTCCTGAACCTCTGGGGAGATGGGCATGGGCTGACCATGTGCTGGGGCCTCCATGCACAGCTAAGTCCTGGTTAACTCCACTGGATAAGGAAGGTGGGAGCTTTGGCCCATGCAGATCATATACCAAGGATTATTTGGGTCAGTGTTTGACAAGAACTGACCTCCCTTCTGTGGCAATCACCCTGTTCACACGTTAAGATACAAAGACAGCAGCTCAGTAGGTTGCCCAAAACAGATTGTTTCAGCCCTAAAGGCTCCTGATCAGCTTGGTTCCAGTAAGGACCAAACATCTCCACTTGGGAGGAGATCATAAAAGTAAATTTTTCACTGCTCCCAGCAAAGATGTGAGTCCCCTAAACCTCCAGTTAACCCAACCTGACATGAACTGTGCTACTTAGGGGTACAATGCACTCCAAGCAGTTGTCAGAGCTGAGAAGCGCAGCCAAGTCTATCAAAGGCTGAGGAGTGAGGGCTCTGCATGCTGCCACACGATATAAATACCCTGGAACTAATATAGCATGACCCACACATGCCCTGTTTGCACAGCAAAATCAGAGGAGGCCAGCAGTGAACAGTGGGCATACAGGAGAGGGCTCCTGTGGAACTCCTGCTGAGTAACACTACATCAGCTGTGACAAGAAATAAAGAGTAAAACCAGGGGAATTACCTTTTTTTGATTTTATGGGCCATTTTTTATGCCTCCTTTGTCTGAGATATTCCCAGGTATTGAGCAGAGGTTGCAGCATCCTCTACACACACAGAGAGCACAAAATGGATCACTTACAGTCTCTACAAAAGTCAGGTCACACTCAAGGAACTTAAACAAGGAGAGATTCTGGTGGGATGGCAACCACCAGCGAGCCAGTGGCAGCTGTACAGAGCCCACCAGGCTGCAACAGCTCTGAGGTGTTAGCAAACCCTTTGCTGAGACACCCAGGGAGAAGCAGGGATTATTGTCCATGCACTGGATGGGCAGACAGCAACTTTCAAAAGCCTTTTGTTTTGTGCACAGTTGGGAACGTCAGTGCCCCATACCCTAAGCAAGCTGAGCTTCATCCAGTAACATGACCCTGGCAGGAGCTGCTTTAGCTGTAAGAAGGAGACAGCATGTTCCTTCTGTAGGGGGATTATTTTATCTGCCCTTGGACTGCATGCAACCTCCCAGCTGTGGAACAGCCCAGCTGTGCTGCAGACCCCGCTGCTCTGCCACTGCTGGGGGAACCTCGGCTTCGCCTCCCCAAATCTTTACTCCTGACATAAGAGTCAGTCATCCTGCAGCCATCAACAGCCCCAGTCATATATCCCCGTCCCCTGCCATGGCCCAGGCTGCTGCTGTAGCAGGGCTAGAAAATGTGCATGGGATCATAGGAAAACTCAAGTAGGAAGAGACCTCAGGGGCCCCAGTCCAACCTCCTGCTCAATTTTACTGGCCAGGAAGGACTGCAGCCTAAAACATCCAGCCACATTTGCTGGTTATAGAAAGTCTCCACAATCACTAAGCACATGTTCCTCTCATGGTTTTTCTGTCTGGAGCCATAGCAGATCACTTTTTCTTGGGCTGAAGATGCTGAGTTTGTCTCATTGCCACAGAATCCATTGCCCAGAGATGATGCGCAGTACTTGTGCAGCTGCCCGAGGCAGCCAGAGGCTGGAATTCGAATGGGCATGATGTCTGCTGTTTTTAGAGGTGCTTAAGCCATGCTTTCTCCAAGACACTCTGAAAATAGATCTAGGTCACAAGAATGTAATTTACTAAACAGAAACTGGTTTTTTTATGTTGCCTCAACTTGCTTGATGCTCTTTAGCTGGGTTCAAAGACTTCTTAGGAACATGAAAACTGCTTCAGCTCTAGCAAACATAAACCCCAAAACAAGCTTGGCACCAAAATCATCCCAGTTCCTGCAGGATAGATGTCCAGCCCCAGGAGCTGTCCCATCTGAGGGGAAGGATGATGGCCCAGAAGCCCTGCCCAGGCACCTCCCATGTGTCTATGGGCAAGCTCCCACCTCTGTCAGCCAGTGAGAAGTTGCAGTATCCCTCCTAGAAAAGCTCTGAGTTGGACATAGAGGCCAGGATGGAAAATCTTGCTCTCTGACATGCTGAGGTCAGTAAAGAGCCTTACAATAAGCAAAGACTTTCTGGTCCCAGCTAGATCTCCACAGCCTGCATCCCCTCAGGCTGAGCCTGTGCCCAGGACACGCTGGGGAGATTCTTGCTGCATGGCCAGGCAGAACAGGATGCTGGAGCCTGGACAGGGGTCACAGCACAAACCCTGGCTTTGCATGGCAGCCAGGGCAGAAAGCCAAGGCCATGTTCAAACTCTGTTTTCAGCTCTCCATGTTCCCTTGCAAAAGAAGTTTGTCCTTAAGTGACCTATCTCAAACTGTGCTAAAAAAGCAAAGGAGTCCAAGCAACAAATGTAGGCATCTCAGCCCCACCATGAACGTGAAGTCTGAGAGGAGGTTTGGTTAATCCCTCTGGGATGGGCATCCTGCTGCTAGCCCAAAGACAGGGCTTCCTTCTCCACAGGGTGCTCTGAAGTCAGAAGGGAAACAGGAGGAGGAGGACAAGCTATCATCTGGGGCTGGTTTTATCCTCCTCTCCTGTGAAGGGTCTCCAAGGAACACCAACACCCCAAGCATAGGCACAACAGGCACTTCCAGGGCCGGATGCTGCTGAGATGCCAAACCTTGCCCCACTTGCACATGTTGGGTGATGAGCAAGTAATAGGCAGGGTAAGACTCAGCATGGTCCTTCCCAGGACAAACACATCTGCAGGCTGTTCCTGGTGATGGAAAATGCCAAATTCCAGCGAATGTCAAAATGAGACCTGTCATGCTGGCTTGGGCTGGATGTCTCAGCCACCTGGTAGGTTTACCTGGCCTTTCTGTCAGTGACCCAAGGGCTTTTCTCGTGGTATTTATTGGTATATATTTTCTTGCATACTCCTCTAAATCTAACGAGATTTCAGCTAAGAACTGAGACTGATGGGTACATTTTGTCATTTAAAACAAAGATGGGTTTGAGCAGTACATGCTCTAAAAATGTCTACAATTTAATCACACTTCTCTCCTGTTACTTTTTTTATGTACAGCTAACCTACTTTCTCCCAGATCAAAGCCTGCTGCGTAGCTCGCCTGCGCTGAGATCACCATTACCACTGCAAATGCTTCTTAACCTAAGATAATGCAAAGGTCATTCATCCACACATTCTGGATGCAACAAGAACACCATGCTTCCTCCCCTCCTGTCCCACAGATCACATCCTCAGCCCCCCGGAGCCACTATCCCAGCAGCCTGCTGGGACCCCCAGATGCCAGACATGGGAGGGTTTCGCTGTCGGGGCTATACGAGCCGGTTTGTATCTGCACAAAACCTATTACACTCTGTCTCTCCCTATTAGAGTTTTGCCCTGTCCCACTGCCATCAGACAAGAGGAGATTGCAGGCAATGACCTCAGCTGACCAAGCTGCAGCACTGCCTCTCCAGCAGCCCTGTGAGGCTGCTCTGATGACATTTCCCACTTATTAAGGAAGAACGCACTTTTAACAAGTAGCCCCCATCGAAAGATTCTCAGCGCTGCTATTGAGACCTGCTCTTTAGCTGAACAAGAAGGAAACACAGCAATCTGTTTTTGTCAACAAGCTCTAATTCAGGTATTTACCTCCAATGGCCCCCGCAATGAAATCCATCCAGAGTGCGGCTGCCCCTCAATCACCCTGATGAGCTAGGGAGGCAGGAGGGGTGAGGATGCCCGTGCGGTCTTCCCAGAGCCCTGCCGGTCCTGCGGAGACACCGATTTGTGATATCAATCACCTCCCCACAGCCTGCTCTTGCCTCTGGGGGTTGTGAGCCTTGTGCCACTTGATGAATCCGTGCGCTGGCGGCACAGCCGGGACGCTGGAGCTGCTCCAGGAGCACAGTGAATAAGGAATCGCACCGAGCCCTGGAACGCTGCGCCGGAGCCGCTGTGGCCGTGCCCTTTTGCCTGCAGAGTGCCGAGGGGCGGTGACTGGCAGGGCAAGGCTGCCGTGCCGGGGCCATCCCCGGCTGCACTTACAAGCCCCGGAGGACAGCCTTGCACACTTGTTTGCCAGAGGACACTGCTGGCCTGCGCCACGGAGATGCTGCGTTTGAGGCTATTTGCAGGATTCCTCCTCCCCCTATCCCAGCCAACTCTTTCTCCTTCTGAAGGACCACACACCCTTTCCATTAATGAAAATTGCATCTGCCTTTGCCAAGCTATTTTTCTTGACTTTCCTAATGCACAAAGTTGACCGTAAACGTCTCCACAGATCCCCATGGATTATTGCCCACTCATTATGTATATAAATTGTGAACCCCAGAAATTAATCCAACCACATCCAGAGTGTTGGCTTCTGTGTCAGACAGCACCAGCATCATTTCCCCTGCCCCTGGAGCAGCTCTTCTTCATTTCTTGCTCAGATTCCTGACTCCCTTTCCAATGTCAGCTCCTTGTGGGGAGACCTGCTGATCAAGAGCTCAAGGAAATGTCCTGTTTTTGCACAACAGTCCCATTACCAAAGGGTGCCTCATCTGCATGTAGGTTAAGCTTTGCCCAGAGACCCTGGAAACTAAAGTCCTGATGCAATGAAGGGTTTGCCAAGCCGTGACCTGAATCGTACCCCTCTTGTAGAGGCTTTCCTGGGTGAGAGCCAAGGTACATTGGCAGCAAAGGGAAAAGAAAATTTCATGGCTGCTGCCCCCTGGGTCGGCTTTGCAGGGGAGATGAGGACTTTAGTACCCAGTGCCATTTCCTGCTCATTTCCAAGAGCCTACATCTCACTGAAGGATGTGTTTCGGGGCTGCTGTGCCAGTGACATATAGCACAGCTCTGTGTGCTGGCACAGAGTTTCTGGGAATTGAAAATGAAAGGATTTTTATTAACTTGCTTCCTGTGATTTCTTATGCATCCTTCCCCAAATGCTTTCTGTTCTGAAGAAAATAGATTATTCCAGTGTAACCTCATCATGCAAGGACAGCAAAAACTTAAATCCAGAAGTAAAATATTATCTACAGAAGTAGCAATGTAGCTGCAAAACCACACTGGGTTATTTAGTAGCTCTTCCGTGTTGTATCTGGTGTCCGTGCAGGAGTTATTTATGGTTCACCAACAGTCCGTGCATGCCATGTGCAGGGAAATCTCCTGTTGTTTCCTTCTCATCCATCATCCAGTTCTGCTGCTGTCCTTGCAGGACCCCTCCAGCAGCAGACCCAGGTACAGGACCTGTTGTGTCAGTGACACATGGGGACAAGGACACAGTCCCCTGTGGAGGGGCAGCCTGCAAGCACATGGCAGAGGGAGTTTTTCTACACATTGCAGTGACTTGTGCCGTATCAGCAAGAAAATAGAAGCTGAATGGCATTTTGCACTGGCTGACTAAAGCATCAGGGCTAATTTGTATTTTCCATGAAATATCAAAAGACCAAACAAAATTCCTGCTTTCTTTAGCTGAGCTGAGCTCAGAGGGAATCTTCCTCACGAAATCTTATGAGATTGTAAAAAAAAGGCAAAAACAACTAACCCAACCTCTTTCCTTTTGTGAAAGAAAATGAATCCTTTGTTTATTTTTTTAACCTTCATTCACACCAATGCTTCAAGCAAAATGTTGCTTGCTTTATACAGCAGGAATCTGACTCTGTAGCCTTTTGATAATGGTTTTGATAGCCTCAGTGGGGCATACCAGGAGAGGTCAGGTTCTCCATTTGACTGGGATTGCTTTGCAAACAGAGGTGATTCAGAAGGTGTCCATATGAAAGAAGAATGTTTTGGGGCTTGAGCCGTTTCACCTTGCCCCTGAAGGTATCACTGGGACAGGCAGCTCTGGAGGAATGCACACACACAGCTACTTCAGGGGCATCTGCCTCAGCCAGGGCTTAGCAGGGTAACATGAGCCTCAAGCAAACACAGTCGTGACTACAGTACTCTCTGCTGCTGGTGTGTAGTCAGGACTTAGGGGAAAATGGGATCCACTGCCACGCTCAGCCTGGCCACCACGTGATGGCAGCAAGGGAAGAGGCTTCTGGCAGAGCAGCCCCACTCAGGGGTTCAGGTGCTCACACAGAGCCAGCACTGAGGACGGTGTAACCCTGAGTGAAGGAAACCCCACCGGAGGCATGAAGCCTGTGTTACTGCTGGCACTGCAAACAGCACAGAGCGACTCCCTGCTGAGGAGAGGGACCCTCGAGGCAGCAATTCAACTCCCCTTACCAGGAGACACCCAGAGACAGAGCCCTTGAAGTCTCACTCTTCTTCGTACCTTGCTGAAGGAGCTTCCTCCTCCATCCTCTCTTCCCTAGGTTTGAGAGATATACCAGCCTGATTAACTTACCAGAACCAGGTCCCCCAGTGCTACAGGTCAATAGAGACAGTCCAGAAAATCCTTCCCAAAGAAATCTTGAGCTATCAGGCATTTCTCCAAGATGAAATACAAATCATTCCTGTCCCCCTTTGACACAGTGTCCAAGGACTGCAGATCCAGAGATCACTGCTAGTCCGGCTTGCAAATGAACACCATGGTCCACATCTATGCAGGGAGGAGAGAAAGTACCTGGTCCCAGCCTAGGTGATCTCCTCAAAGCAGGCCCTAGGAAATCACCCACAAAATATGTTTTGAGCCTCCACAATGGTGAGCATACCACGAGAAATAACTCACTACTTCTTTCCTCCAGCAGCAAACCATCCAAGAGTTATTTGTTCAAAATAGGCCAATTTCACAGGTGATTTTGAGAAAGCAGAGCATGGAAGGTGCTGTCAGATAAAACCACAGATCTGACTATATGAAGCAATCTGCAGGAAATCATGAAACTGTGAGGAAGAGCCTAATTTTGCACAGTGTGTGATGGATTAAACACTCCATTTGCTTCACAGGAGAAGGCAGCTGTCTGTCCACCCAGGCAGAGAGAACTGCTCCATGGCAAAGTGGCAGAGGGTCTAGGGGACTGGTACAAGGGATGGAGCAAAAGGAAAGGTAGGAAGAGAGTCTGTAGGTAGGGAATCAGTGTCAGATACCATCATGTAGGTGAGACAAAAGAGCAGGGGCCCCCTTTTACTCTCTTCTTCCACAGGACGTTACCAACTCCACCCACCCTGCAAAGCCTGTGCTCTTCTGACTCTGCCATCAGCTGCCAGCTCATCCAGCCAGGTTTGCTGAGAAAATGTTCCTTCCTCATCTCCTGCCATAGCATGCTGCATTTTCTATCCCACCTACAGTGTGCAATGCCACACTCACATGCACATCCATTAATTCCTGACCAGTTTATTTTGGAAAAATCCTTGACTGGAGAGGCTGTTCAAACAGCGTTACCCCGCTACGTCACGGGGCTGTTTGCACATTGCAGAACAGGAAAGGGTGAACCAGCAGTGCTGAGCTGGCAGGGCCTGGCACTTGGCTTGCGTGGTGGGGGTGGAATGGGGGGTGGAACCTCCTGGCTCCAGCTGTGTTATGGATTTTCAAATCAAAGTGGCTCATTGTCCTCTATCCCAGGTACTAAAGAAAAACCAATCATTCCAAGGACTCAAGAACTCACAGCAGGAATCTCACAGCAAAACAGACAGAAGCAGTAAGGAAACCACTCTGAGCACTGGCATCTGCATCAAGTATAAATGATATGTGATTTCACCTCTGGAAAGCTGAAATGAGGTTGAAATGTTTCTACACACATTCGCAAAGGGAGGAAAATAGCACATTTCCAAGAAGACTGAAGGTGATTGCACTAATTTAAGAAGTCACAGATTTTCTGGCTTTGGGCAAGTCATTCAGTCTCCCTGTGCCTAATCTTCTCATCAGCATAACTGGTGTGTTCACTACCATGAAGACAGTGCAAGGATCCAGAAACTTCTCAGAGAGCCACAAATCTCTGTCCAGGAGTAAATAATGGGAAAAGGTGGAAGTAAACAATATTAGCACCTATCCTACAAAAACAGCCTTGTGAAATTATGTATGTATTGAAATTTCAAAGTGTTACATATATCTTTCCCCAGAATCATAGAATCACACAGTCATAGAATGGTTTGAGTTGCAAGGAATTTTAAAGATCACCTGGTTCCAACCCTCCTGCTGTGGACAAGGACACCTTACACTAGACCAAGTTGACCAGGGCTCCATCCAGCCTGGCCTTGAACACTTCCAGAGATGGGGCAGCCACAACTTCTCTGAGCAACCTGTGCCAGTGCCTCATCACCCTCACAGAAAGAACGTCATCCTAATCTGAACCTACTCTCTTTCGGTTTGAATCCATTCCCCTATGACCTGCTGCCACGTGTCCCTGTAAAAAGCCCCTCTCCCTCCTTCTTGCAGGCTCTCTGCAGCTCCTGGAAGGCCCTGATTACATCACCCTGAGCTGCACAGAAAGAAAGAGGAAGTTCAACAGTGCACCACTGCAGCAAGCTCTCAGAAAGGATTTTATGCCAGCCTACACTGTTTGCTCTGCAGAGGAACTCCTTGCTTTGATGGAGGGAGGGGATATCAGGACTGTTATTGACTTTCTGACTGCTTTTTGAGCTGCTTTCCAACCCCTTGCACATTTTCTGTGCTTTAAGGAACAGAAGATGTAGTCAATGACTTGGCAGCAGGCTTGGAGAGCCAGGAGCAGAGGGAGGCACTCACCTTCCTGGCCTGCTTTTCCCAACCACCAAGCAATAAAGAACTTTATTTCCTGATGATGTTAATGTGCAAGCCTCTACCTCTTCAGCAGAGTGTTAGACAGTAAAACACAGCTGTTGTAATAGGAACAGTGGCAAGCTCCAAATCTATTTATTGATGTTGCTGGGACACTATCAGTGCTCTCTCCAGAGTGTGTGTCCCTGTATCTTTTTCTGCAATATTCCCAAACTGTATCTGCTTGAGATATCTGCCTTACACTAGTGAAAAGTCTATGAGATGCTACATTATTGACTAGCCAATAGCCTTTTTCTTTTATAACTAGCTGATTTTATATGATTTAACAACCTCAGGTCTACTTGGAAATTAGAAAGAAAACCCAGCTCTAGAACTATAAAGCATTATTGTCTGGGACTTTGAGTTCAGCTGCTAAAGTCACATGGGAAAGAGTTACTTAACTGAAAAACCTGGCACCAGTGAGTTCAGAAAAGAGAACTTTTTCTAAATGCCAGCATTATTATGAACTTATGTTGAGAGGGGATATATACAAAGGAATTTTATCTTGCAGAAATAGGAAATAATTGAAACTACAATGAATTAATTAAAGTCTTCAAGCAAAAGCAAAACATGTCCCTTAAAAACACTTCTACAAAGCAAGTTTAATGCTGGAGAAGAACCCCATGTTGTTTGTGGGGGGAAGGAATCAAGGAGCTTCTGATACCCATCCTAAGTTGATCAATACTAATTCAGGGATCTCTGCCATGAATCTTTGCAAGCAGTGTGCACTGCCCTAGTGCAGATATAGACCCATTTCAGCAGCAATTGTTCAGTCCTATGCCTCCAGCATTAACCTGACTTCTTCCACTGGCCCAACCCAGAAAAAAAATAAAATCTAAGCCAGAAGTTTCTGTAGCTTTTTCAGGAGGACTCTCAACCTTAACAAAGAATACTCAGACACCAGTGCCAGGCTCTGGGTGTCATAGGAAGTGCACAATCTCACTTATTGCCCACATTTGTTCAGGACTCATAGGAGTGTCCACATCCCAGAGTTCATGGGAAGTTTCTGTAGAGGCACAATGGTCAGTCATCCTGCCAAGCTTGTTCTTTTACAAGAAATGGTTTACAAGAAATGGGTGTCTTTACTATAAGGCTATTGCAACAACAAACATTCCACATGACAACTGGAAGCTGCCTTGAAAACAGGCCAACCCATAAAAACTTGTCCAGACACCAACCTTAGTGGCTGTGTATCTACTCTGTTAAATAGCCTAGCATTTATATTTAGCTGGACACCTTGCCTCCCAGTCATTGACTTTGCATGTGGATACAACTAGTGCCAGAGGATTTCAAATACATGATGTTGAAAGTATATTTTTATACCCGTTGGCAGTGAAAAGCCATTAGCTTCACAGAAAGGTTCCTGTAAGAACAGGGTAACTTAAGAACAAAGCCATGAGGCAGGCAAAGGAGGTTGTCCTCCTAGTTCTGCCTCCTGTTCCCCCAGGCCAAATCAGTATTACCAGTTTCCTTATCTATAAAATAGGCATAATTGCACCTTTTTACCTCACAGAAGCAGCCTGAGGCTTAGGTTATAATTTCTGCAAATTCAGACTGTAATAATGCCATAAAGTTGCCAATTACTGAGCTTTTATCTTCCTTTCCTGAATGATTTCCCAACAGTTTTTGTCACCAATCACAAGCGTATTTGCTGAGTGACTGAGTAGCCTGCAGAGGGAAAGCTGAGTAAAGCTGCTGGGCTGGTGGATGGTTATTAGCTCAGGTGACTGAGCTCAGTGCCAACTCTCTTATCCCAGTGTGGTATTCATGGTCCCTGGCATCTCCAAACTGTGATGCTGAACAGCATTTGGGTTCTGCCGGAGACCTGCTCTCAGTATCCCTGGTGGCAAGCACTTGTAAAGTCTTCTGGCCTTCTCCAAGGAAGGCCAGCAGCTAGGAAACCTGCTCCACCTGCAGCAAATAGAAGAGAACACAGTCCTTGGAATACTTCAAGTACTTTGGACTCAGGTCCTTGCCCAAATACACATTTAAAAAGTGATTATCATTTCTTAGCCATCATAGTATTATCACAGGCCAGAGACAAAGATGGGACCTGTGATAAGAGAAGACCAGACTCAGCATGGGTGTGTGTAGGTCTGAGACTTCTGGCTGACCAGAAAAACAACAGAAAAGGAGAAGACTCAGCAGCTGCGTTAGCAAAACCCTATGACCTTTGTAAACAAAGGCAGTGCCAAGGAAAATCCTTTGGACTAATGCCTGTGGGCAGCTTTTTCTGGTTTTCTGGTCTGCTCATTTCTCATCTGCTTCCAGGGAAGAGCCCAGGGGTTTGCCATGGTTTTGTATTTTGAACAAAGCACAAGACAACTGACTATGAACAGGGATAGATTCCTCCTCAGAATGAGCAATAATGTTGTGGACTGTTCAGTGTGCTTCTTTCTCTTCTCCAACACACCAGTAACCCAAACTAATCCACATACACGTGTAGCAGAGGCTGAGACAAACAGCAGAAGGTGCATGTCAGAACTTGGCCACTTCTGCTTAAATTGGAGAGGGGCAGGCTATCCAGGAGGTCTGTGTTCCCAGGAATAAAAGTGTTTCCATTTTACCAGGATAAAGCATGGAAAGTTGGAGCTAGACCAAACTTTTCAGGGCACCTTACAACTTAGAGTATACTAAGCCACACCTGTCCCCCAGCACCTCTGCTTCTCACAAGCTCAGCATTTCAGATATTAGTGAGGCACTTGTTCATTTGCCATGATTTCCCTGGGCACAGAAGAGGCCTTACATGCTGGGACCCTGACCAGGGCATTTTGGGGGGGGTCACAAAGCCTCTACCCATCACTACATCCGTAAGCAAGGCAGCTCTGTTTCAGCAGCACTCAGCTCTTGTACCACTGCATCAGTTACATCTCATGCTTTGAAACACCAGTCTTATCAAGGGGTTTTATCAGGTTGGGAAGTTTCAACACTTGATATACAGTACCTTTGAAGCCAGTGGGATAATGACGTCAGAGAATACCCTAAAGGTCACAAAGTTAATGGATAATAAAGGCATCCAGTCCCCTGAGAATAATGCCTTAGCTGCTCTATCTTCAAGTACAGCTGCATCCAGAGGATCTGGAGTATCCCACTGACCTGACTCAACAGCACAACATTGAGTGGGACAATGCAAACAACAGGTAGGGCAGCAAACACAAGAGTGTTCAGGAAAACAAGGAAAATGGACCTGAATCCACACAAAGGTACCCAGTGAATCCACCTGGAGAAGATTATTTTTCAGACAAAGGGGTGTTTCTGTTCAGCAGCTCGGTGCCTGCTTGTTTCCTATGTACACTGTGTCCCAATGTTTCTCTCATTTCACCATTTGGATTTATTTGTCATTGCTTTAGATGCCAGCCATTCTGTAAAGCACTCGATTGTCATCAAGCCTGGTTGTGCTGGACTGCAGTTTCTGGGAAATGCAAGGTTTTCCTTGAAACAGTTTGCTGCTGGAAATACAAGGTTCACATTGCACATGGTCTGAATGCTACCCATGTTCACATAACATGGGGCACACAGAGACCTGCTGCCCCAAAGAAACTTTGAAGAGTGAGTCAGGGAACCAAAGAAGGTGCCAGGAAGAAGCTCAAAATACAGTCACAGCTCAAAATACAGCCACAGCTCAAAACAGAAAGAGAAACTGATGCATTTTTCTGGGTAATACGATGAGAGCTGGCCAAGCCTCAGCAAAGCTCTAGGGAGCAAAAGGGAGGCTGCCCCATCCACCACTCTCCATATTGTAGTGGGACCTTTCTACTGGGACATGGCCAATTGCTGATGCCAAATTCACAAGCAAACAGAAAGATTTTGAAACATCTGAGTCAACAATGTATATTTTATTGCATGCCATTGCCACCAGAATTTCCACAAGTTTAACACAACTCCACATTTTTGTTCCTTTCCTACTTCATTCTGCCCCCTCTGCTTTATGTTACACTCACCTGCAGTGTTTATTCTGTCACATTTCTTGCTCTCTGCCTTTTTCTGTTCCATTCCCTAGTCTCCTGATCCCCCTGTGCAGGTTTCAGTGTGGGCTCACCTTCTCACAGATTTCCCCTGTGTGCCACTGAGGACAGCAGACAGCCAGCAGGTCACTTCCTCCTCAGAAATGAGGAGAAGCTTCCTCTGCTATCTCACCCCTCAGCGTCCTCTACAAAGCCTCTTCCACCTAAAAGGAACAAAGGTAAGAGGTTCTTTGAAGGGTTAGATTAAGTTACAACCTTTTCTCTCAGACACATGGCAGTACAGCTGCTGTACATGCTGGCAGACTCTGTGTGTTTCCCAAGCTGTTCTGGCCTCTTTATTTTCTGTCTTCTTTATTTGAGGGGCTCACATTTCGCCGTGCAGCGGGGAAGCTCAGTGGTCCCAAAGAAGAAAAAAGCAGGAAAAGCACAAGCTCTCCCTCCAGCACCCCAGGGTTTGCATCCCAGAAGTTGTTAGTTAGGTTTGGAACAGCCTTGGCAGAATGAGGAAGGAAGTCACAGCTGAGCCTAATCCACAGAGCCTGAAGGGCACAAGGGTCCAGCAAGCATCTGAGTCACACTGAACCAGAAGCATTACACATCAACAAAGTGGGCACAAGACTAGACACAGCTTCTAGAAAAACAGCCTGAGTGAAGAGAACCACTAAATCTGGGTTTCCTTCAGTGCCAGGTTAGGTGTCCTCTCCAAAATCATATCTATACTGCACACATAAGGCCCTGGAAGAATATTAAAAATACTTGATCTAAGAAATACTGCCCAGCTGGAAGAGCTCTAATACTTCCTTCTATTATCACACAAATACAAGCATCTATGCTGACTCACTGTCCCACCCACACACCATGCTCATGCCTTAATGAGGTAGCCCTGGACATCTCAGAGTTTATTCCAATGACCCCTTGATGTTCTCTGCACTGGTACATAAAGTGGCCCCCACCCCTCTGAAGTGCTCCAATGAAGTTTGGCAGCATTGAATAAAAGATTCTGTAATATTAAATAAAGCTTATTAGGAACAGCTCAAGCATACAGGAACAAGACAGGCCTTGGGTGATTGCAGCAACCTGGGAGGAGCTGCACAAACATCAAGAGCAGGATTAGAATTCAAGTGATCTTGACAAACTGGAAATACCATCTGGAAAAAGCAATTTAGCATGAACAGGTAGGAACAACTACAGAAAAAAACCTGCAAGGTCAAGGTAGGGGACACTGGCACACAGCTGATCTACTGGAAGGGACCTGGAGCACATCACATGTCACAGGCTGCCCATAAGTGAACAATATCATACAGTGTTATGTTATGCTATGTTATGGTATGTTATGTTTTATATGTTATGTTATGTTTGTTATGGCTCCTGTGAATATCTGATCTCATATTCAGATACATGAACAAGAGTGTTGTCTGCAAATACCCAGGGTAATCTCCCAGAACTCACTCAGCAAGGCCTCAGGGCTTGGTTTAAGGAGCTCCACATCAGAGTGGATGAAAAGGAGGGTAAGAAGGTTCAGAGATCAGAAGATAATTATTAATATAAAGCAGAGAAGAAAAGACTAAGACTGAAACCATCTTCAGATAACCTAGAAGTGCCTACAAAGAGAGAGGAAATGTTTTCCCTGACCATTGTGGCCAAACATTAGAATTACAAAACCATTTCTGGTAGAGAAGGTAATTCCTCTGAGGCAGATTGCTTGGGAGGTCAGAGGATTTGAATAACAGATTAAAACCACTTTGGCCAGGAACCTTTTAGGTGAAGCTGATCCTTCCAAGGCTTATGATAAAAGACAGAGGCATGTAACATCTGGGTTTTCACCTGCACGTGGTTCTGTAGTTTCTCCCACGGACCCAGGGTGCACAAGAGTCACAGAACGTCACTTCCACTCATACTTGCATAAAATGCTTAAAGAAGTACAACTGATGAGGGATTCCTGTCTGATCTCAAGTACTGTCTGTAGGTGTGTGGGTTCAGGAAAACCTCAGGTTCCTGTTAGGAGGTGGGTGATAGAGCAGGAGTGGGCAGTTCCCAAAGCCATGGATGCTGCGCCAGAGGGTAGGACCAGCCCATCCATCTGCTCCCTTGTACCAGCTGGTCATCCCCAGGTAGGACAGGTATGGGAATGAGGGAACCCAAAGCATCCTAGAGACACCTTGGTGCTTGATTCGATTTGACAGGTTTTAGAGATGAGAAGGAACCCAAATGAGCATTGGATTGGAAGATATGTAATGTCAGGGATTCATTGAATGTTTTACATTCACATCTTGTCTAGTTATTAATTATAATAATGGTCCAAGAGCTGCTAAATCTGGGACAGGTTCCCTGTTTTTTCCCCTAGTAATAGTCTCAGGCCTCTTTGAAAGCATCCTTGTCTTTGTTCATTTGTTTGTGTGCTTTCTTGGCACTGAAGGTGAAAGCTGGATTGATTTTAATGCGCTGCTCCACTGCAAGATTGTATTGACTTTTGTGGAGCTGCTACACCTAAAAAACAACTGCCATACCATGGAAAGCAATTATATATAAAAAAAAAGGAAATAAAAATCCACCCATCTGCTTTTCCATTCTACTTCTGGAATTTACTCTCTAAAAGTAATTTGGACTGTGTAGGCCCTGAAGAAGATCATGTTACTCTAAGCAAAGCTGGAATAGGGTCCTTATTGTTCTAGGCCACTGGTGTTCCCCTTTCTGCAGAAATAATGAGCAGCTTAAACAGGGCTCCCTTTTGCAACTGTCAACAGATTGAGCTCCCCATTTAAAGACTCTGGCATCAGAGCACCCTGGAGCCAGGCAATGTTAGCAGGAAAGCAGAATTAATGCAGAACTAGCACAGCCTGCAGGGAGGGAGAGGTCCCTTGTGCAGGGTGAAGTGCAGCAGTGCAGTGTAAGACTGAGATGCTCTGCAAAGCCCCACGGGCAGCAGGCTGCTCGTTTGTGGCTTTGACCACCGAAGATTGGGTCTCATTCCCACACTCCCCATTGTGCCATGGGGTCAGCATTTGGCACAAAATCTGCTGGTGCAACTCTTCCTCCTCTCTCTGGGACAATATTTTGGGGTTATAGAATCACAGAATGGTTTGGGTCAGAAGGGACCTCAAAAACCATCCAGTTCCAACCCCTCTGCCATGGGCAGGAACACCTCTCACTACAACTGGTGGCTTGAAGTGCCATTCAATTTGGACTTGAACAGTTCCAGGGATGGGGCATCCACAGTTTCTCTGGCAGCTTGTTTCTGAGCATTGCCAGCAGGTGGAGGGGGGTGTTCCTGCCCCTCTGCTCAGCCCTGGTGAGGCACATCTGCAGTGCTGTGCTCAGTTCTGGGCTCCTCAGTACAGAGGGACATGGAGCTCCTGGAGTGAATCAGCAAAGGGCAGCGAGGTTGATCAAGGAACTGGAGCATGTCTCTTCTGATGAAAAGGTGACAGAGTTCAGCCTCTTCAGCCCTGAGGAGAAACCACTGAGACGGGGCTCAGTCAATGTCTGTGAGTATCTGAAGAGGGTGGACTCAGGCTCTTACTGGTGTTGCTAAGCAAGGGACAATGGGCAGAAATCAACGCACAGGAAGTTCTACCTGAACATGAAGAACTCCTTTACTGTGCAGTGACAGCAGACTGGAACAGATTTCCCAGAAATGGTCTCGGGTTTTGCCTCAGTGAAGGTATTCAACAACCATCTGGACACAATCCTGTCCCACGTGCTCTGGGATGACCCTGCTCAAGCAGGAAGGTTGGACAAGATGACCCACTGTGGTCCCTTCCAGCCCGAGCTCCTCTGTGGAGCTCTCCCTGGAGCTTTCTGCAGGCAGAACAGCCCTGACTCCCCCAGCCTTTCCTCGTAGCAGGTCTGACAGGCATTTTATCCCCGTTAAAAGGAGACATTGTCTCCAAAGTCCTCATGATATCAGCTCCTCAGGCTTTCCATCCACAAGCACTCAGGGATGCCTCTCCCAGCAAGCAAGACCCCGCAGGACAGCCTCCCCGACCCACCCAAAACAACCGAGGTGCTACTGATGCTCCACAAGAGGGATGCTCTGCCCCTCCACCCTCCAACCACCACCTCCACAACCTCCCAATTTTTTTTTCAGCCTTTCCTTCTGCCTCATTCCGCCGCTGTTGCAGGGAAGGAAGTGCCAGGCTGGAGGCGGGGGAACAGGGGGGTGTCGGAGCTGCCGAGAGGATCCCATTCCCGGTATCCCCAGTCCCGGCAGCCTCACCCCGTCCCGTCCCCCGGCGGGAGCCGCCCCTGCTTGGCCGCCAGTGGCTGGGGGCGGCCTGGGGGCGTTGTCCCCCGGCCCCCGCCCCCGAGGGCGGCCCGGTCTGTGCGGGTAGAAAGGGCCGGCGCTGGGCGGGCGGCGGCAGAGCGGGCTGCGCTGCCGGCATGGCTCTGGATTTCCTGGCGGGATGCGTCGGCGGTGAGTGCCGGGGGCTGCAGGGGGAAATGATCGTTACAGAAATGGTGGGGAAAGGAAAGAGAGGGAGAAGGGGGTGAGAGGAAAATAACAGGAATAAAAAAGAAAAGCAAGCAGAAAAAAGGCTAAAAAGGAAAAGGGGAGAAATATAAAACGGTAGGAAACAGAGAAGAGGCGTAGAAGGGGACAGAGCGAAATGTTTTTAAAATGCGAAGAGAGGCAGGCAGGTCGGCGCGGAGGGCTGGGCGCGGCGCTGTTATTTTGGAGCGGAGGATGGGGCCGGGGGCGATGGGAGCGGCCCCGCTGCGGCAGGGCCGGGCCCGCCCGGGGGCCTCGGGGGTTCCGCGGCCCCTCCCGACCCCTCCGCGGCCGGGGCTGCCCGGGGGCTGCAGGGAGCGGGGGTGGGCACGGGGGTCTGCGCGGGGTGGGAACCCCGGCCTGAGCGCAGCGGCCCTGGCAGCTTTAAGATGGGGAGGAGAGAAGGAGAACGCGCCTCCTGCGCTTCCCCGCGCATCTGCGGCCGGCCTGCCGCCTGCTATATTTAGCAGTTAATAAATTGTGTTCAGGAGACTTATTCTCGCGTCTTTTCGGGTGTTTGCGCTTGTCGTTTTTCTTGCCAACCTGGCAAACATGTTTTCAATTCCTTTTCCCGGCGTCTCTCTGGTTTCATCCCAGTGCTGCTTGCCTTGCCAGGGGTCAGCTGCGCCGCTGGCCTTTCCGTGCCCAGCACGGTGCACGTTGCTGTTTTTCTATCTTGGGCTGTGTTGCTGCCGTGCTGGCCTTAAACAGCCCGGGCTCCCATCGTGGGCAGGCACGGTGCTGCGGCCGTGGCCTGCCCGGCAGAGGAGGGCAGGATCCTTCCCCGGAGGCGGCAGAGGCGCTGCAGCCCTCGCTGCTGTCACTGAGGGCCGCCGGGTCACACCGTGCAGAGCTGAGGGAGCATTGCCTCAGCCTGTGCCTGCGAAATGCCTGTGCTCAGAGTGCTGTGACTAATAGGCCTGCATGAGATTTCTAAAAAGTCCTTCCATGCTGGAAGAAAGCAAAGGCGTTTAGTAATGCGTGGTTCCTCTGCAGGTGCTGCTGTCGCGTCTGGAGAGGCTGTGGGCAGAGAGCAGGAATGTTCTGCTGCCTGTAGAGATGTTTACATATTTACATAGAGTGATATGTACATGAAATATTGTGCTCTAGAGGAAACTTGCATTTTCTGCCCGCTGGACTTGCCTTGAGCTGAGGGCAGGAGTCAGGGCCACATATTCCATGTGGTGTGGCACATTCTGCAGTCACACAGCTCAGCCCTGCCTGGGGCTCCGAGGCTTCCTGAGAAGCATGAAGGCACCTGGTACTGGCCTGAAGGACTAAATTGTACATCTCTTATCTCCTGACTTTGTAGGATGCTCTTTAACTGGTTTGCTGACCACGCTATGCACTCACACCTCAGGCTGGTGGTCCTGCTTTGATTACTGTAGCCCCAGACCCAGGAAGAAATTGTAGAGTAATAGCCATGGCATTTCTTTCATTTCAGGTGCTGCTGGTGTGCTGGTGGGACACCCCTTTGACACTGTTAAGGTGGGTTGATTATGAAATATATTTCCCCTCCAAGTAGAAAGCTTAGTTTCTTCAAGGAGTAGGCGAGGAAAAAATATCCCCAGATGCTGTAGGAGTGTAAATCTGTGTGGGAAAGCTTGGAGCAAGCCTCCACCACTACTGTTTTAGATTCCTCAATCTCCAGCTCTCCAGAAGTGAAAACTTAGTAACATAAACCTTGGCCTTAAACTGCAAGTTCAGTGCAGTAACAACGTGGTGTTTGGAAATACAGCTTTGCATTGAGCTAAATTTTGTTCTAAGCCTGCTTCTCTGCAGCTGTTCAACACTAACTGCTAAAACTGCTTCTCCCTGCATTTGTAGCTCAAACCCACTTTGTTAGTAGGTTAAAAGATTGGTGTTTTGTCTTCCCCTCAAGCTCTGCTATTACTCCTTAATTTGTAGCACTAGGTGGAAATCAATAAAAATCCACAGTATGGAGCTTGTCTGGGGGCTGTTTCCTCCAAGTATTATGTATTTTTATAACTTTCCAAGTTAAAATTGCTTTTCTGATGGTTAGCTCTGTGTGTTGCACATACTTCAGCTACTATAAATACAAGATTTGAGATCTCCTGGAGGGTCCCTCAGCAGGGCTCTCAGGAGTCCAAGCCCATCTTTCAGAACAGAATGACAATTTGAGTCACCTTTTGGCAGCCTTATCCAAAGTCTTGCACTGAAGAACAGAAGGAGGGATATCAATGTATTCCCTGCTAAAGTAATACATCAGGTCACTTGACTGCAGCAGACAGCATGCCACGTAGTAGATCTATATTTGGAACACCTTTACCTTGCTGAATTTAGATATGCAAAGGCTGTGGGCTGATAGTGTTACCGAGGACCCCCCCAGGATATTCTGTATTCCAGCACATGGTTAATTCAGTACAGAATTCATGAGTTAGTGGGTATTGATCCTCCCTGCAAGCTTCCAGTGCAAGCTGCTCAGACAGTAAAATCTGTCTTTTTGTTTCTCAGAATGTGGTAAATTTGACAGTTAAATAATTCAGCTGAATTCTAGAATATATTTTTGGGAATGGCATCATCCAGACTTGCACAATTTTTATTATAGTGGTACAGGGCCAGCTGTCTTTTTCTCTCCCATCCTGCCAAGTTTTACATGCTTAACTGGAGGTGATCAGTCATTTCATTGAATCCAGTAAAAGTGCTAAAATTCTATGCTCAGACTAAAGGTAACCATGTGTGGGTTCTTTAGCTGATTTTTTTTTAAGTGGCACGGCTTCTATTGCATGAAACTAAACATTTAACTGTAAAAACTGGGGCTCCTATGCTGGTTCCAGCAGATATATCATTGCAAAGTAGATGTATGAGCTTTAGAAAAAAGCATCTTGCTTTGCAATAGAGCAAACAATTAGTTTCTAATTTTTTATAGCATCCAATGTAACACAGGATATTTTCATATCCTTTAGAAGGTATTGTAGGTGTTTATCTCTATTTTGTTAGAACAAATACTAATGTTTGTATTATTAGCGGGCACAGTCAGCACTGTATGTGGAAAAACTAACCACCCTTTAGGGAAAAAGGAAAAAAAAAAAGACATTGCATAACTTGTGTGTGTATATGTGTTAAGAATTAACTTTTTATTGTTCTGCAGTGTTTAAAGAGCTAGCTGGTGGTCACCTTAGACGGTGCATTTTTAATATAACTGAACAATGGCAAAGCTGCTTAGATAAGCCAAACTTTTACCTCTGTCTTGGCATTTAAGCTCTTCTTTTTTTTTTTGGCTGGTGCTCGTGTTTCAGAGCGGGGAGGGGGATGGTGGGCCACACAGGGAGGCACTGAGCCCATGGAGTCACCCTGCAGCTGAGCTCATCTCAGAACTGCCAAACTCTTTATCCCTGGTTTGTTGATGTAATGTATAAAATTGCTTTTTTGCTTTTAACTGCCTTTACTTTCTGAGCTAGGGGCTGTCTTCATTAACAGCAAAAGTGTTACTTTGTTGTAGATGACAGATAAGCCTCATCACGGGAGAGTTACCTAGTAAGTATAGCCCAGGTGAACACTTCTGTTTCTCTCAGTCTTAATTTATTCCCAAATGTATTAGTTCAAGTAAAAAACTGAAAGACTTATGAAGCTTTTTCCCTTTTTAATTTTAAACTGATGTGTCCCTCTTCTACAGCTATGGCATGGAGGGAGTGGGGTTTAAATATCCCTTTTTTTTTAATGTAGTTTTATTCTGAACCTTCTTTCTGCTATGCATTTCTGGCTGTATACACACACAGTGCCTCTAAAATGAATCTCGGGCACAGTGCTGTTGAGGTCTTATCCACTACATATTCTTGGATGATGTTTTCATTGCTCAAATACTTCTGAAGTCACTGATTTCCCACAGTATTGAATGCTTGGACTGTTTTGAGGATATAGTGGTTTGGGTTTTTTTAATTTAGTCTTGAGTGCCTTTATGCAAGTCTTTAGTGATGTAAAATTACTAGGTGTTATTATTTGACCTAAAACCTTAGTAACTGTTTTCCAATAAGAAGGAAGCTAGAATATTGGGCAATGAATGGAACAGGTGGATAAACTTTGCACAAGATTCATCTCTCCTACAGTTGTACACATCAAGGAGCTTGTTGAAAATGGCATTAACATGCATGAAAAGGCAAGTTTGATGTGCACTCATTGCTGTATGTGGCAGTTTGCTAATGTGGGCACCCTTATGTGACCAGCACTGCTCAAGAGAAAAAAGTTGTTCATTCTTAGACCTGGGGAGTCAGTACTCTAAATATTCTAGCTTACAGCAAGGCTTAATTGGTTAATATTTCACAAATTATTTAGATAAAAATAGAGGGAGCTGTATGCCACTAGGAAATTCAGCCCATAGATGTGACTAATTCTAAACTATTAAACACAAGCAGAAAAGATGAAGTAAGAAGGTGGAAGTCACAGACAAGGTTTGAAACAATAACGGTAAATTCTAAATGGAGTAAAACATTTGTTTGTGCAATTAAGATTTGCCTTTGCTTGTGGACCTGCTACTTTAACAGTTTTGGCAGTCTGTCTACGCCCAAAAGTCACTTGAAGTGACAAAGGATTGGTTTTCTTGAATCCTACTGTAAGCCTGCTTTTAGTGCTGAGATGTTGCAAGACCCAAGGTGATCTCAGCCTCCTCCTATGGCTAGCATATGCTAATGTATGAATATGCTAAATATATATAATATATATCCTAAATGTAATGTATATACACATATATGATGTATATGCTAAGGCCACACTGAAAACTAATGTTCTGATTTACAAAGCATAAAACAACATGTAGGAAAAATACTAAAACTGTCAATTTCTTTTTGCTTTGAAGAAAGCTAACCTGAATGTAGGATTCTGACAAACCACCCCCATAAATTGTTTTCTAGACACACATATTACAGGTCCTTCATTGCTCTGATTGTGTTTTTTATTACTTTAGGCAACCATGAAAACAAATTAAGTTCAGGAATCTTTCACATAGATGTAAATTTTTTTCTTTTGCTCATAGTAAGAGACTGAAGTTTTTTGCCCTGGAGTTGCAGCGGCAGAATTACGTGGTTGATAAGCATCATTTCTGAAGAACATTGCAGCCCTCCATGTGGGAGATCAAACACAGATTTGTAACTTTATCAATCCAGTGAAATCAATGTACTGAGTTCATTGCTGAGTGTAGAGCTTTGCCTGAGCTAGGTAGAACTAAGACTATTTTAAAGTGTGCTGAGGGCAAATTAACATGAAAAACAGAATTGGAATTTTCCATTATAGGTTAAAAAGCATCCAGAAAAGGGATCTCTTAAGACCACCAGTTACAGTTATGTCTCCAGCAGAACATACTGTTTCAGTTTTTGGAAAAGTTAATCCATTGATAACATTTCAAGGTTTGAAGCAGCTACACCCTCACCAATTGCTTGCATTCAGCAGGCTAAAAAACTAAAACAGACTAAAATTTAAAAGGTCAAGTGGCTTTTTACTTCTTCCCTTATGCAAAGACAGACATCTTAAGAGTCACTGCCCAGCTACCCTCAGAGAAAAAAAATCAGATCTCAATGAATGGGCTCAAATCTGGCATTTAGAAACACTGTGGGTATTGTTGAAAGTTTCCATCCCTTTAAAATTATCCTAATCTCATGCTTGCAAATAATCTTTTTATTAAATTGTCTCAGGTTTGCACAGATATTCCTTAGTAGGAACAGAAGTATTCTTCAGAGCTAAAGAAAGTCCCTATTGTAGGCTGTACTGGAAAGCACCTGTTTGACATTCCAGATATTAATGTACCCTTCCACTTATTGGTTTGCTAATAGTCACAAGAAGTTAATGATCCTCTCCCTCTCATGTTTTCACCCCCAAACTTAATTCAAAACACTTAGACAACATTTTTCAAATTGTTGTGCCACATATGGCATTCCAGTGTCCAGCCTGTGCTCTTGCATTGCTATAGCAAATCTCCACCTAGGTACAAGACAGTAGCTCACCCTTAGGCTGTTCCTGATGTACAAATTGGTGTCTCACACAACTTTTTATAGGTTCGTCTGCAAGTTCAAAATGTAGAGAAACCTCTCTACCGTGGGACTTTCCATTGCTTTCAGTCCATCATAAAGCAAGAATCTGTGAGTACAAAATTATTGTATTGTGTACTTTTTTTAATCTTTGTATATTTTGGCTCAGGAGGGTGGGAAAGCTGTTTAAAAGCTGACAAATATTGAAGATCAAAAGATAAAGCATACTCTGAACCTCACCTGACTGTAGGGCAGATACTGCAGTCAGAACTTTCCCAGAAATTTTATGAAGAAGATCACTAAGTCAGAAGATGGTATTTTGAGGTCAACTTTTTAAATTAAATAAGTTATTTAAACAACTAGTTTTCTGAGAATCTAAGCAAAGAGTGAAGAAACTGGTGAGGTGTTTTTGCTGCTGAAACTTTAGGACTATTGTTAAAAAGTTGGCTTCATTGTTAAAAAATATACTTGTTTAAAAAGTAAGCTATTTAAAAAGAAAAAATATAAAATTTGCCGGAAAACTTTTCTCTGAGTGGAGTAAGATTATTTTCTGGATGTGTTCAACTATATTTTTGTACTGCTAAATTGCTTAGATGTTTGTGTCCTAGGCAGAGATGAAATTCTCATTGCAAAACAAGGTGGTCCTGATGTGGCCACTGTTAGAAAGCTGGGGTGCAAGGGAGAGCCAGAAAAGCTGTGTTCTGCAGGTTGAGGCTATCCACACCACTGTTAAAAAGGGCTTTTCCTCCCTTTTTCCATTAGGCTTTGGGACTCTATAAAGGCATTGGGTCACCCATGATGGGACTTACGTTCATTAACGCGCTGGTGTTCGGTGTGCAAGGAAACACCCTGCGTGCTCTGGGCAAAGACACTCCTCTGAACCAGTTCCTGGCAGGGTCAGCAGCAGGGGCCATCCAGTGCATCATCTGCTGTCCCATGGAGCTGGCAAAGACAAGGATGCAGCTTCAAGGAACAGGAGAATATAAGCTGAAAACGAAGAACTACAAAAATTCCCTGGACTGTTTGATCAAAATCTATCAAAAGGAAGGGCTGAGGGGTATCAACAGGGGCATGGTCTCCACCTTCATAAGAGAAACTCCAAGCTTTGGCTTTTACTTCCTGACCTATGACTGCATGACTCGCTATCTGGGCTGTGAGGCTGAAGACAGCTACGTTATTCCCAAGCTGCTGTTTTCTGGAGGGATGTCGGGAATCGTGTCGTGGCTCTCAACCTACCCCATGGATGTGATCAAATCCCGCCTGCAGGCCGACGGCGTCGGGGGGGTCACGCAGTACAAGGGCATCCTGGACTGTGTCAGGAAGAGTTACCACGAGGAGGGCTGGAGGGTGTTCACCAGGGGCCTCACCTCCACACTGCTCCGGGCTTTTCCCGTCAATGCAGCCACCTTTGCTACTGTCACTGTGTTCCTCATGTACATGAAGTCAGAGGACAACCTTCCTGAGTGTGAGCCAGGTCCAGTAATCCATCAGCCCTCCAGTCTGTGAGCCTCCTCTCTTTGTTCTCCTCCTCCAAAGCCCGGCTGCTTGGGTTTTGTGAAACATGAACACTTGACCCACACAAGTAGTGTAGATTTATGCTATCTGTACAAAGAATTTCTAAATGTATCAAATTAGGATTTCATCTCACTACTTGTATAAACAGCATCTTGCCTTATTCAGGACTCCATGTCTAGTAGTATTCAAGTAATAGGGGGACCTGCCCTTAGAAAGTTGCTGTTGTGGCTCCAGAAGAAACTCTGGGGAGTGTTCTAGCACCAGAAATTGAGTTTTCTTTCACTCAGGTTCCAAATGACTGAGTTTAGTTGAATGCAGAAATGTTTCCATGGAAGAAATACTCATTTTGTATGTGACAGGAGTAAGTGTACTCCTCTAAGGTGAAGAACGGGGAAGAAGTTTAATGGTGGAGGTGTTTTGCAGGTAAACCCTGAACTGTAAAGACATGAACTAGCATTCAGCTAGTCCTGTGTTTTACTTTTCCTTTGCTTTTATATGTCAATGGTTTTAGTAGCAACTTTGTTCATACTGATTTGTAAAAAAAAGAAAAAGAATTGTACCCAAGTTACTCCCTGACCTTTCAGCTTTGTATAAATATCTTAAGCACAAAGTTAGCATCTGCACTCAAATGCACTTGTTCCTTTAAATCTCAAGGCTTGTAAGGATTTAGGGAAACTCAAATCTAGTGGAACTGGTGTTTGCCCTCATCTGTTTCTCCTTTGGTGGGTGCACAGGCTGCATTGAGTAGTTCAGCCCAGTGGACTTTGTTCTCTGAAGTTAATGCAGCTTTGCACCACTTCTCCCAATGTGCCCCATAGCAGCCAGTGATGTACGGAAGTCAAAGTCCTGCCTGTGGTATTGCACAAAATGTTTGTGGGTGCAATGTTAGCTTAGCAGCTTGAGGTATCTTAGAAATACATACTTATTTAGGATTGGAGGTTTCATACCTTTCCAGAAAATAAGGGTGTAAGTGTCTGAAATGGTTGCTGTTCAATACACTTGCATTACGAATTTAAACAATACTGATTTTTATGTATTTAGTTACAGTGCTACTGGAAAGAAGACTGAAAAGGGTTTTAGAGAATTTTCTTGTTACATTAATCTGCTGTAATTTTTTTTTAACCAGTCTGTCCAGGAAGAATTGAACTAGCCAAAGAGCTACAAAAAAATATTTAAGATTTGAGCTAAAAGCTACACATATTTGGCACAAATAGCCAGGAGGAAGGACTGTATGTGTGTGAGCAATGTTTTGAAACATATCAAACCAGTACAGTAAGTACAACTTGTTACACTTTTGGTTGGGACAAGTGCAATATGTGTTTAATTTATATGAATTTTCTAAAGAAGCGTTACTTCATAGCATTTTGCACTGTAACAAAATATGCTGGAGAAACCTGTAAAATTGGTATGTCTTTTTATACCTTGAAGGTATGGTGGATGTTTTAGTGCCTACTTGCACTGAGATTCAAATTGAATGTTAAATCTGTCTACTAAGCTGCATATGCACAACAAATCACAGCAAAGACCATTTACACCTTTGGAGTATGTCAAATCTTGTAGATATATATATATAGAGGGAATAAATTTTTTTAAAAAAAATTGCATTTGGTTCTTTGAAGGGTTTTTTTTGTTTAATGTTTTACTATGTTTTTGCTTCTTTGTGTTAAATCAAGCTTGCATGAGGATGGAGTTTCTGGTTTTTGCCAAGGGAAACTTGCTCTGTATCTGCCTTCTGTGCACCACAGGGGAAGGGCAGGGTCTTGCTTTGGCTTACACCCCAGCACTGGAGCAAAGAAAGGAAGTTGCCTGACCTCACTGCAAACTGACCTTTTCTCTACTGCAAGAACAATCCTGTCCTAGAGCCAAAGAGCTGCCCCTATGCTCAGACACTTCCTATTCTGCATTTATTTGGTTTAATCTGTGCTGATCAGCTCCAAGGCTGCACAACTGTGGTAGACAAGTCTTGGGTCCCTGTAGGGTCACATCAGAATCCAGTACCAGGCATTCATAACCTCTCTGGCCAATGTGTTCCAGCACCTCACCACCCTCACAGTGTGAGAATTTCTCCCTAATACCTCATCCTGACCTACTCTCTTTCAGTTTAAAACTGTTATCCCTTATAACTCCATGCCCTTGTAAAAAGTCCTTCTCCACATTCCCAGTAAATCCCCTTTAGGCAGTGGGAGGTGTCCCCAGAGCCTTCTCCTCTCCAGGATGAACAGCCCCAATTTTCTCAGGCTGTTTTCAAAGGAGAGGGGCTCCAGCCCTTTGATCATCGTTGTGTCCCTCCTCTGGACTCGCTCCAGTAGGTTCATGTCCTCCTCTTCAGAGGTTATTTCTGGTACTGATTCATCTTCTTAAAGGGTAGATACACGTGGCTGAACAAACACTGTCAAGCATCAGTCTCCTGGATCAGAAAACAGCAAGGCCACCACTTTTCCACATGACCAGGGTCAATTCCAGTCAAGTACCTTTTGTTCTCTCAGCAGGAACAACACCTATGTTCAGCACTGAACTATGGAACAGAAACAAATACCTGGAATAAGCAAACAGGGTCTCCTTAGAAGATTAATATCATTAAAACAGGAAAGGGCTATACAATGTTTTACTTGCAGTGCTTACTAAAGCATTCTTTCCAGAAATTCATCCATCTGGGAACTTAAATAATCAGTAGCAGACAGTGGATGTTACTCAACAAGCCTGAGAAGAGGCTAAAGCCAGCTTTCAGCCTTGTCTGATGTCACTTGCGTGAAATTCTTGTGACTTCCAACTATTAAATCAAGCTAGAAAACAGCCTCAGCCTATTAAATCATAATACACTTGTTTCCTGATACATTTTTGATATGTGAGCCAATTCAGACAGAACTACGTCCTGCCTTCCCAGATCCTCATTTCCACACCATTAGCAAGCAATTCCCAAATAACAAGGAATTAGGAAGGTAAAAATCACTGAAAATGAAACTCACTATCAAGTCCCTCTGTCCTGTTCTTTCTTAAACTAGATGAGTCATGCCAGTTTTAAAAGTTACAGCCACAAACATGTCCAATTCGGACAAGAGGGGAAAAAAGTACCCTTGTATACTGCTTCTGGAATAAGTTACTACAGTACAACAACTACTGTGAAGTTTATTTATCAGGCTTGTAACATGACAATTTTTTGTCCACTCTGCCTTGTCTTTCTCTGCATATCTGCAGTGATAGGACAAGGGGTATTGCCCTTCAGCTGAAAGAGAGGAGGTTGGGATTGGAGATTAGGAAGAAATTCTTCACTGTGAGGGTGCTGAAGCCCTGGACAGGTTGCCCAGAGAAGCTGTGGGTGCCCCACCCCTGGGAGTGTCCAAGGCTGGGGGTCTGAGCACCCTGCTCTAGTGAAAAGTGTCCCTGACCATGATAGGGGATGGTTGTAATTAGATGAACAATGATCTTTAAGGTTCCTTCCAACCCAACCCATTCTAGGATTATATGATAAAGCTTCTCACATGGTTCAGGTAAAAGGATAGCAAGACATTCAAGGGATGAAAATCTGCCCATTGCAGGTGCAGCACTGGCAGCATACTGGGAAAAAGACACAAAATGTAAATGTTGACCTTGAAAAGAGGTTTGTTCTTTGAAATTAAATATATTTATTATTGTGCTGGAAAACAGGTGTTAACAGTTTCATGTTAGCTGCTATTAGCCCGATTTTTAATCCATGGATAGTTAAAGAACAATCTAAAGCCCAGGAGAGTGCCAAACAGCATTAGATTAGCAGAATGTGCAGTTAAACCCCTCTTCTGCCAGAAAAACAGGCAGAGAGAATGCTTACCCAAGCCAAGCTACCCTATCAAACACCACAGCCATGGAGACAGATGAAGCATCTGAGGGAATCTGTGACTCTGGGAGGCACAGCAAGAGATCAGGGAAGCAGAGAACATGCTGGGCCAGACCTAAGGAGACAGCCTTCGATATCAAGAGGAAGCAAACTGTTGCTTTCCATGTTCAGGAATTTCTGTGTGTCCATGGGCAGTAGGGGAAACAAGCAGAGGAAAACAAGCCATTTTCATCTTCCCAGTACAACTGTTCTGCAATTTTTGTATTAATGTTGTCCTCATGAATTGCAAAAGTCGTTATCACCAACAGAAAGTGACATAATATGCACAATAATGTGTAAGATATACAGTAAAAGCTTTTTACTTATAGTTTATTACTAGTTTTAACTGAGTTGACCTAGAAAGTGATTTTGAGCTATACAGGTTCATCAATAAATAAACTGAAACCAAGGCAAAGTCTGCAGTGAACACTAATGCCCTACAGATTGATATAAATTGAAGAACATCAAGTTCTTATGTTCACAAAATACTCTTTGGGTCTATAAAATGTAACAACTAACACAGTTAAATTGCTTAGTTATCATTCACTATTATAATTTATTATAATTGTTTTTCTTACTGAAAGAAGCACACTGCATTTCTTACTGAGAATAAAATAGACTTCTACCATTCTAGCCACATCCATGTGTCAATCAATAAAATACTAAAATCATAATGATGCCTGACCTCAATGGTCTGCACCATTTCCTATATATATCAAAACAGAAAGAAGTGTTGCTCAAGTAATTTGACTTGGCAAGATTAAAGTTGGTATGCAGTAAAAAGAATATTCTTTTTCTAGGATCTGATATTCTCTTAAGCAGATTTATTGTAGATCAGGAATACTTCAGGGTTGCAATCAACCAGGCCATATACCTTCTTCCTTATGCACTGAGGTATTTTCACTTAGGAAATACCTTTTTCAAACTGGCCAGTAATAAAGTTCAAACTTTTTAACTGCAGTTAAAGGAGGCGAATGTAAAAATTATTTCTACCCTTAAATTAATCCAGGCAGTTACCTGCTTCCCTGTCAGTTCTTAATTGAGAGACTGGACATATTTTCATTTCACACTCTGGAAAAAATTGGAATGGATTCCCCTTTCCCTAACTTATGCAGGAAGAAAAAATAAAAACAAACAAACCAACCAACCACACAAGAGGAAAACATAAAGACCTCCCATAAATATTATTCCTTACAATTCATTTTCAAACCATAAACATTTGTATGCCCTTTGACACTATGGGAGTCACTGGATTCATACAAATCCATTGGAGGTTCAGTCAAAGCATCAGTTAGAACTAAAAACTGCAGGATTCTATATCAAAAAGCCAAATTTTCTGTTTTGCAGAGAAAAAATAAATGTGTTGAAAAATAAGTCAAAGCCTGAGCTGCATGATGCCTCACATGTGAGGCAGTCAAAATCTTTGTATGCCAAAATTGGCACTGGCAAGGTCAAAACACTAATCAACAAGGCAGTTTTCCACAGATTTGTCTTGCAACAAATTCTTGAGATGAGCTTTAGCCAAGGGCCAGTAGGACCTATCTGGTCACCAAGATGTTTTGCGTGTGGATTTTCCGCTATTTAAGAAGCAGTATGTGTTATGCCACAGTGCTCGCATGCTCTCATTTATCTCAAAAGTATTTATTATTCACATCCTTCTGAAAGACACCTTGTCTGTGGGCCTGCTCCAGGGAGGGAACCAGGTTCCTTGAGATCTCTGATCCCCTGAAGAGCAGCAATGCAGGACTCCAGTGCACCCTTGGTCCTGTGCTGCAGTCTCTGCAACGCCCTTGCACACATTGTGAGCAGCAGCAGAGTGAGGCAAAGACCCAAACTGCCTCAGAAGAGCTTGGACTTTTTAAGACACCACTGCTGGAGAGAAGCAGCGTTTTATAAGTCCAGCAGTTAACCAAAATAGCCACTCTCAGCTGAAAGCACATTCATTAACACCACTGATCACTGGATTTCCACATTACTCTCTAGTTGATGGATGTATGCATACATGATCCATTGTCACACTCAACAGTTTTTATTTACAGTCTCTTATTTTCATTGTCTTGCTGGTGCTTTTAATGAATGCACAAGTACACTCAGGACTCTCAGAAATCAGCACACAGTTGTACTTCTGGTTCTTCTGAGTGGTGTGTGGACAATTTGCTCTTTGACACTGGCACGCTCCAAGCCTGTCCAGGTCTGCTGAACGCCCTGCACACACTTGAGCCTGCAGGGCAGCCTGACAGTGCCACTCTGTCTGCCTGTGCAAACGGGTCACTCACTGCCACCTCCTGGCAAACTGCTACCGCGTCTGAGCCGGCTGAACAAAGCACTGACACCAGAGCGATCAGAGAGGAATCACACTGAAACCTACAACATCACTTAAAAAGGGGTGGCAAAAGCAGCATCTCTAAGTCCTGAAAGGACAGCACAGATCCTCCATCCCTTTCTCTCCCTTCCAAAATTCACCAACATTTGGACAGAACTTCAGGCTTGCTCCTGAGAGGAGCTCCCAGCAGACACAGGCACCTGTGAGAGCAGCAGCTCACAAGAGGGTATCATGTCCACACCATAACACACAACTGAAGCTGTGGTACCCAACAGCACCCAGGCTTAGAGCTTTTCCCTTAGAAAAAGCAACAGAAGACTTGGGAAACCCTAAAACAGGAACTGTCGAAAACCCAGTTGCTATAAGGAATCTTATTCATTTACCTACAGCAAAACAGTGTCTTCCTGATACTTTAGGGGAAGCCAGGACCTGAAAAATTCACATTAACTCTTATACAGAATCTGATGTGCTTGCCCCAAAGGAAATTCAATACTTTCCAGACAATTTCCAGAAAAAAGGACTGAAAAAATTCGAAGTTAAACTGCCTTAATAACATAGGATCATGGAGAGTACACATAAAAGCAGGTTTGCTTTAGGCAAAAAGAATGAAGTTGAGAAAAGGACCACTGATTCAATTACCTTAAAAAATTAAACCAGTAACCATCCAGATGGCATTTCAGCATTGCTGTAAAGCCATCATCACATTCTTGGAATCTGACACTAGACCAACTCATCTTATCAAACTGAATATTGAATATTTCAATACAAGCACTTACAGCCCTGCTCTGGTTCACACCTTCCGTCACAGATCCCTGTGCAGATGTTTCTGCTGCTTGTGTTCAGCAGCAGGGTTGCACTGCCTCTGCTCTACTTCACCTTCCCATTCTTTTGCCCTGGGACTCTTCCCAAGGAAAGTGCGCTAAAAGTTTTTAAAGTATTCCATTTACACAGCCAGGAACAAAAATACTCAAGTCCAACTCTTGTTGGTATTTCTGCCTGCAAAATTAACAGTGTTCAGTTGTGAAATCCACCACAGGTTTCCCTCGGTAGCTTTAAGTGCTCCATGAACATTAGTGCAGTAAAGCTCGATGCTGACACAAACATGTTTTACTCCTCTCCTCACACCACCACTACACAGATTTTAGAAGGTGCTGTACAGATGAAAGACTTCTTAAACTTATTCTGAAGTGCCATCATTGTAGATGGCACATTATAGACATTATAGCGTTATAGACCAACCAATGCCAGTAGCAGCTGCCACTTGACCGATTAAGAATTCCCAGACAGATTTTCTAGCAGCCCTGATGAAAATTCCAGGTTTTTTCAATTTCTTCAAGGCATTAAGGCAACACTTAGGAGAATGATATTCAGCACATACTGTCCTCGAGTTTATGCATCTTAATTGAGTAGAAAAATCAACCAGCCCCCGTTTTTCCAAGGCATACTAACAAAATATCCTGTGAGCTACGTGATAAACACGGGGAAACACTTGTTATTACTGCTGCCATGCCTCTTCAGCACTTTGAAAGAATTCACTTTCTTCAAACAATTTAAAGCCTGAATACTTTTGCCATTTCTGTTAATTATTGCATCTTTTGCTTTTTACCTGCAGTGGAATTAGCAGAGAGAAAGGATCTCCACCTGCCCTTTAAAAACTCCATTATTGCTGACAAGCTGTTGTTAGGATATGTTTAGTATTTGGCTTTGGTGATTGACAACTTGCAGCCATTACAGGAAAAAGTCAAAATGTACCTCAATTCCACAGTGAGTCTCTTCAAACAGAAGATAACTCAAATTCAGAGCAGGTTCAGCTGAGGTCCTGGCATTCTGTTTCACTTTATTCTCTTAGCATTTCAAATCTGAACCTGCAGTTCTACAACCTTTTCAAGAAACACTCTCCACAAGTAATTAGTATTTAAGATCAGTTTGTTTTGCCTTTACTGACAGACCATAAATAGAGGAAGTCTAGTCAATTCTACCCTTAAAGTAGGTCTGAGTTTGCCTCCTTTCATTTTGACAGCAGCAGAACCAAACAAGGTGTATGTACGATCAAATGAGCAGCAGAACATGTGTAATGAGCTGGCATGGAAATTTTTTGCCGGTTTTAAACCCACATTTCTACCACCCCTCAGATTCTCCTCCCCTTACCTGAACCTGCTCACTAATTGGTGGTGTGAGGCAGGAACTTGATAGCAGGCTAGGAATGGTGGTTTCAAAGTCAACTCTGTCGCTATGCTCAAATCCTGTAATTTCTTCACTGAAAAACCTTGAGAAAAACTCTGGAATCAATTAAGCAGGATGTTTTAAGAGCAAGGTATGCCAATTATACTTTAAAGGCTTAAACAAGTTACAGCAGCTGCTCAATGCTAGTATTTATTCATACCAAATATGGAATTAAGTACTTACAAAGCAAGACCTTTCAAGCTACTGAGTGTTGCTACTTAGACTCAGGAGTATATTGAGTGCTACTGATTTGAGGCCTAGATGGAAATGTCTCTCTGTAATCAGATGCAAAATAACCAGAGGCAATAACAGTTACAGTTCCCAGTTGGTCCTCAAATCAATATTTAACATAGCTTAGTCTCAAATGTATGTTCAAGGTAACACACTTCAGTCCCTAATAGATGTTCAAGGATGAAATACTGACACCTTGCAATTCAATAAATGACTTTATGACACAGGAAAGCAAACTTCTGTGTAAGCCTAACAACATCACAGATACTGCTTAAGAAAAAATATAAGGTCAATTAGAACTAGACTGAATTAATTTTATTTCCTTCCAAAAAGAATAGACACTAATTTAACTGTATACAGAATTTAATTTAACTATAACTATACAAGTTTCAGTATATTGTCCTGTTCAAAAACTGCTTATATATAAAAGAAAAAATACTGCCAAAATTCTAACGCATACTTTACAATTAAATGTCCCAACTTTCTTTCTACCCCTAATAACCTCAGACTAGAGTTGCAGTGTTCAGATTAACTTATGTACGGATGAAAATTCCCTTGGTTTTAAGTGCAGTTTCTTTATTACCCATGTTTTTGCCACTACCACCAACACTGGACTCAAAATTAAGTTTTACAGTATTAGCAATGAAAACTTTGATGAACCTTTTAAGAACAGAATTCAGAAAAAGATTAACAACACTTTTTACTGCATTAAAATATGTTACATGCCTCTAAAAAATAACTTATGCATTTCTCTGCATTTTTTCTGTTTATTAATCTGTCACATTTTACTATAGTATCTGCTAAGTTTTCTTTGAACACTTGAACAAATGAGAAGTAACCACTCTTAGTTAGACCATCAAAACTCAACTCCATCTAGTTCTTTCAGAACTTCAAGTTCTTGTTTTGAAACAAAAGGTGTCCAATAAGGTTCCAAGGATTTTTATCATTACAATCAAACACGTTAGCCAAAAGAAGAAACAGTTTCTTTTTTTTTTTCCTGGTATGATCACCCAAACCCTACCATTCCTCCACTTTCTATTGTTAATGCATTTAAACCGCCAACACTCTTTACCTTGACTAAACAAAGGTTTCCATTTAGTTATTTCCTGTACTGTTTTACCTACTTGCTGTCCAGGCACACAGAACACTCCCCACTACACTGCCAAGTCTCCAAATCCAGTGTTCCAGTTAATGGAATTCTAGGTCACTCAAAACCAGAATTAGTCAGCAATTCTGTTCAGATATACCACCTGACGTGGCATTAACTGCATCACAAATCACTGTAATTGAATGCAAAGTAAAGGAAACTTGAGTTTATTTAGCTTCCAATTTCTGGGAGGTCAAGAGGAACTAGAACTGCTCTGGACAACAAAAGAAAATTGACTGCGCTTACAGATCATTTTCTGCCAGATTCTTTCTTTAGGACCACTGTTTTATTGTTGTCCTTTCTATTACATGGGGGATGTACATATTATCAGGTGTTAATAAACGGTCAGTGCCTGTACAATACATTCTACAACTGAGCACCACTTTCCGTAACTGAACAGGCGAAGAAATTACACTGAACATCAGCATCTGGCAGTATTTCTCCAAAAAAAGTGACTAAAATGGGTTTAAATTGATTAACACTATTAAATCACATCTAATATTTGATACTACATGATTTCATTACAGCTATACGATACAATTATACAAAATGTGTTAACATCAAAGAATACAACCAAAATTAAGATAGCAAACAAAACCTATATAACTTTTTTTTTCTTTACAGGAAAATACTTTTGAAGTATGCATGTAACTGCCCATTCTTTTAAAGAAAATCTACCGCAAGCAAGTTATCAACCTCCAGAAAATCACACATAGCATTACTACGCATATCCCCAAAAAGTGTACAATATGCACACTTGGAAAATACAAAATTAAAAAAAATTGTAAGCAACAGGTGAGCTTCATATTTATAAGAATGTGAAAAGAAGTCCAATTTTAGCACTGTTGTATAAAGAATTGTCTTTTCTGATGCAAGTTCATGAGCTGACCCGTCCGGTTGGGGCCACGCTTTACAAAACACCGTGTTCTTGAAACGGGGTTACAGATCAAGGTGGATCATCTTAGCAATGTCACCTTAAAGTTTCCCGTGTGGTTTTTTTTTGCTTTTTATTTACTACTTATCAAAACACGTCCTTTAGGTTTGTAGGGTTCTTTTTAAAATTTTTTCCTAGAAACAATATACAAAGGGGAGGCGTATTTCTTTCCAACTGATTTTCCTGTAAGATGCTTAGAGTTCTAGAATGTTCTCCTCAACCTTCACTGGTTGTTTTTGGCCTTAGCATGTGTTAAGATGTGAGATTTCAGGTTGGTTGATTGCGCAAACTTCTTATTGCAGCCGTCAAACGGGCAAACGTAGGGCCTGTCGCCAGTGTGAATTCGCACGTGTGTGCGCAAATTGAAGTCCAGTGAAAAACGCTTTCCACATCCTTCAAACGTACACTGTTGGAGGGAAAAGAAACTCTGTTAGCTGGGGGAACTCATCTCCATCACTGATCAGGAGAACAGCCTTTTTTAAATCACTACCCTGCACAAACATGAAGCCAGAGGCTGAAGATTGTTGAGTGAAGCTGTGGGGATCCTGGGAACTGCACTAAAAACTGCAATACTTCAGTATATAGCATATATACAATGGCATATCTATTTTCAAAGAGGGAAATAAATCACCTCTAGCTTGCAAGCAAGCACTTCACTAAAGACAGCTCTGCATGTGAAACACTACCTACATCGTACAGCAAACAGAAACAGGATTTCACATCAGAACTTCCCCCTTTGAGTGATGATTTGCAAAGATTTTCTCATTTTACCTGCTTTACTTTTAAGATGGGCTTGATCTAAAAAGGACAGCATTTTCAGCATTAAATACTTATATTTACTACACAGATAATTTAGTGTATGCATCCAAAAGAATGCCTGAGGAGTGAAAATCAACTTTCTGAAATATTTTAGAAAATTATCAACAACAAAAAACCACATCTATCTTAAGTGTGTTCTGGGGAACACATATATGCTCAAGACTAAGAATAACTTTAAAGATTTATAGGGAGTATCATACAAAGAGGGCAGGGGACCTCTGGTGGCAGAAGCCCACGTGACTCCACATAAATGAAAGAGATTCAGTGACTCCACCATTTTATTGAAAACTGATTAATAACCTCTACTGAAAATTAGTACCCTGAGGTAACTGAGCAAACAGCCTCAAGTCTCAGCTGTCCACAAGCTGAAAAGATGCTGAGGAAAAAAGAGACATTTCTTACTCCAGTAATTGTAGGCTTCATTTGTAAACTTTACATCATTTTTTGATATCTCTCATGTACACCCAATTTGTAAGAGAAGTCCATGTCAGTAATTAAATGATAGCCTAAATTAACTTAAGGGGACTCGCAGTTTTTCAGGTGCCTTGTCTGATTTTAGGAAAGCCCTCGTATGCCCAGGTCCTGTGGAAGGCAGGCTACAGCTCAGTCTCCAGTGTTCCCAGACCAAGAGGAGGCACTCCTGGCTGCAGGCAGCAGTACCTGAAAGGGTTTCTCTCCGGTGTGAACTAGCTGGTGCCGCTTTAGCTTCGAGCTCTCCACAAAGGCCTTGCCACACTCTGCACACACGTGTACTCGAGGGCCATGGGTGTGCAGATGCTTCCTCATGGCAGAGTTGTCCCTGAACATCTTTGTGCAGCCCTTAAAAAGAACAGTGAAACTCAATTAGTAGATAAGCTAGTTCTCCTAAAGAAGGTTTTATCTGCTACAGTACAAGCATTGAAAATGCTTTCATATCCTGAACACTTTCTAAAGAGTTTGCCCTGAAAGGACATCCCTTACATTTATTTTTTTAAAAAGCAATACAAGAAAACTAATCATTTGAAAAGCTGACAAAAAAACCCACAAACCCTAAACCCAATCCCAAACAAAAAAAATCCCAAATCATTTCCTCCCTCAGTATTATGAGCCATGTGCAGTCAAATGAATGTAAGGACAGTCTCATGGAGAAGATGCAGCATTGACAGAAGCAAATGAATAAACCAAACAAAAGCACTTGACAGGTTTCAGAGGAAAAAAACAAACACAAAACAAAAAACCAACCAAAAAAAAAATAGAAGACAGAAGGAAAGCTCATGGATACCTATGGTATACTCTTCAAAGTGCTATATTCTGAGAACTACAGTACTACTAGATATTATATAGTCTCTAATATACCACAAATTGTCCTCTAGTATGCACAATTGGTATGTGCACCATCTCCCAACATTCTGTCCTCTTCTCTGTCCTTCTCATTTCTGACAACGAGTGGAGCAAGAGGGTGTCCAGCACATAACTTACAGAACTACCCTGTCCAAACTGGCAGCAGCAGTTTGATCACCACCACCTGGAGACAGAGAGTGCCACTGCTGCTGCAGTTCAAACCTACCAAGTGATACTGGGCAGTGGAATAAGATGGGACTACAGCTGGAGTTAACTCAATCCAAAAGCAGAAGATACATTAACCCAGGTACAGCATCAAAAGTCTTAACCTGGGGTCAACTCTGCATTGACAGAGGAATACCAGGAATACCACTTTTGATTTCAGAGTATGCTTAAGCCAGCTGTGACCTGGGGGTCTATTTACCTAATCTTTCCACTTCCATTCCACTTTCCACTTCCTTTACCTAATCTTCCACTTCCATTTTTTTCACTTCTTAGTGACAATCAGTGAGTATCTATCATATGTTTTATAAATGTCTTCCTTAATTCAAAATCCCTTATAAAATCCTATTAATATTCATAAATCTTATTTGTAGTACAAATGAAGCTGTTTAAACTTATAAAAAATTAGTCTGCCAACACCACTGTGTTATGAGGCATAAAATTTAACAACAGTATCTAAAGGACTATTAAATTGCTAATCTTAAATTCTGCAGGCTTTTTTTTTTTCCCTCCAAACAAATACATTTATTTAAGCTTTGTTTCTTACAAAAAGGGTGAAATGTCACTTTCAGGAGTTCTCTCTTCAGGCACTAGAATCTCTTTGGTTACTTTTGAAGTATTGTGCCACCATTTGTGGCACATAGCAGAACTGGGTGGGGCAAAGCAGCACTGAAGTAAACAGACCATCAACTTTTTTTTTTTGCATTTATTTCAAAGTCCCTTCTCGCCTCTGAGAGCAGCAGGTAGAGCTACAATATTTTTCTTTTGTTAAACTGAATTCATAAATGCATAAAGCCTACAAACACTACAAGATAGAAAATCAAAGGATAGAACATTCTTTTTTTCCCCCCATTTAGATGAAGTTGAGGCTATGAAAAAATAAATCAAAGAAATGGAGGTAACATTCCTTGGTATAGTAAAAAGTAACTGTCCCTGTATCTCTGCATACTGTATCACAAAAAAACATGACACTTTTAGAATGTGGAGAATTGGAAAGCAATATAAACCCAAAGAGGAATTCAGAAAATTCCTTACACCATGGCTGACAGAAAGTAGCCTTCTATTCATGCTCTCTAATAGATAACTCTAATAGCTATCTGCCCTGATTATTTGCTTAGGCTCACACTTATCTAGACCAGAAGTCAGCAAGATTGTGTTTGTCTTTTTTTGTTACAGACTAAGTCAGCTAAAAGAAGTGCTACAAAAGCTGGATAATGCAGTAAAGCCACAGACTACCAATCTAGGTGACTGGCAACATTTATTCAAGACAGAAGCTTCCTTGCTACCAGTGGATCAGAATCCTATCTCCAAGATGCCTGCCCTCTCTTTCATGATGATGCACTTTCCAGCTCTGTGGAACACAATTCAGAGTCTTCCAATAAAGCTGACTTTGCCATCTGCACCATAAATTGCTGATTCCTGATCTAGACTCCAAATCTGTCATATTTCCAAGCAGAGGATATATAGATCTTAGGAACGTACTTTGAACAGCTTTCAGAACATTCTTTCAAGTATGTATTCTTGGGTGTCGGGAAATCACAACAGTAAAACCAGCATGTTAGGGACTGTGCATCATGGTTACCAGAAGATTAGGGATGTACTAACCTTAAGACAAGGAATGGGAATAATATATTATTCAGTGAAAGGTTTTAAAGGAAGCCTCTAGAGAATGACAACTAAAATACATTTAACTGAGTGCATTCTATTAACAGTAAGATATTTTAGTTATTCATTCTCAAGAGAAAACATCAATACAAAATTCTGATCTACAAATTACTATCTACTTAGACACTGAGCACTTCACTTACTTTGTGAGGACAAGCTATCGTCCGTGGAGCATCATCTTCTTTAATTTTTCTTGGTTTCATTCTTAAAGATAAAAAAATACAACAAAATATTAGTAGAAACACATTAGTAGACAGCTCTTCTCCCCTAAGTGCCTACATAATGAGCACATTTTATCCCCCAGTATTACATGTGTCAGTGGCACTCACTTTAACATTTTTAAAACCTTCACAAAAACATTAACAGTATAATTTAGCATTTGGAATACTCTGCTTTTCCAGAAGGTCTCAATTACAGAATAAGACACTTCATACTATCTTCTTAATCCTCTGAATACGTGGAAATTGAGATTTTCTTTCCTGACTTATGCGAATTGTAATGAGGAGGTTTTGTTTGAAAAGTCCATTTTTGTTGTGCCAGTACCCATGTGGTCTATTTAGCTTCACTTCCTCTCCATCCATGCAGCAGGACATGAAGGACTATAGGTTCAATCATTCTGCAGTATTTTCATCACACAAGATTTACAAAGAAAACTCTACAGAAGCAGGGAAAGCAGAATCAGGCAAGTTGTGGAATCTACACTGACAATGTAGACATCCATTTCTACCACAGGAATTCTTACTTAAGGCTACTGTGCACACAGATTCCACTCCTGGCAACTGACAAGCAATCACCAATTTACTCCTGGTCACTGACAGGGATCTTCACCATTATTTTATAGATAATCTTCACTGCTACAAAAGGAGCCCAGCAAACTACTGCTTATATGTGCTAGATTTGTCTTACATACAGTAAGACTCCCTGTACAAAACAATCTGAGAACAGTGTTATAACAACCATCTGTCAGAAAGTCAGAAGAGCCAGATGTGATTCTGGGGAGAAATGTGCATTGCACATTCAGCTGTGTTTATTTGTCAAACCTGTGGTGCTGTTTTCCAAAAATTAAAAAGAGAAGGTTTATCTCCATCTAACTATCGAGGTAGGTGGGTGTAAATAAATGGACATCCATACAGCTGAGATTCCCTTAGGTAAGCAGTGAGGCTTTGCACATTCCCAAACCTTGCTGTGGAAGCACAGTTAGTGTGCTCATGTGGGTTACTGAACTGCTTTTCCTGGCAGTACAGCACACAACAGTTCTGTGTGACAAGGTAGCTAGGCATCATATCTATAAATTAATCCACATTTTTGATGGTGCACCCTAGTCTAAAATAGAATGAGTAGCTTGAAATCAACAAAATAATTGAATTATCATAATCAATCTTCTTAATGTTAAGAAGGAAAGTGCCTGTTGTTATCCATGACAATTTTAATCCGTATGAATTCTGTTTCTGGAAACTGATATAAAAGAACAAGGTTGGGGGAAGAGATTTCCAAGCAATGCATATATGTACTTTTTAACATCCCTTTTTTATTATTTCATATGAGAATGGCTAAACAGCAACTCTCAAAGCACTCAAAAACTTCCCAAGAGCTGTAGAGAAAATAAACTAAAATGCCTCCCTTCTGACCACAAAAACATTTGATTTTTGCAAGCAGAGTCCAGATTTCTTTGGTACTGTCACACTCCTACGGCTGAAATCTGCTTTCG